>NC_074721.1:14915000-15215000 GCF_947242115.1 Biomphalaria glabrata
ATCAAATAACATCCGTTAGGCCAGGTTCACATTGAGCCATATCTTCACAGCAATCAGATCATTCAATACATAGAAGTATTTATAATAAGCACTCCATGGGGAAGGTTAAAAAAGTTGGAACAAACGATAATTGCGCAGTGTTGAACGGGCACTGCCCCATTGATGCATATTTTGACCAGTTCCGGCCTTATTTTGATGCCCGTTTCCGACACTGTGGAGAGTCAGTGGAAACAGTGGCGCACATCTTGCAAAAGAGTGTCCCAGCTCCGTGAGCTGCGGGGAATGTGTCTGCAGAGTCACGTGACCTGTATGGAAGCTATGAGGCATTACGCCGAACAACAGAGTTTCTCGCCAAGGCTCTAGGGGAGAATTAGCCCTTCCAGTCTTGCTACCAATTGGAGTTTATCTCAGATACTTATGCTAAAAATATTGAAATCTGTCTTTTTGACTGCCTGAATGGACTACTTTGTTGGCGGATTATGAGTTTTGAGTGCCCACACAAACTATCTTTGTAATCTTGTTTTAAGATCGACATGTTGTAGTGTTGTTTAAATTCTGATTACTTTTTATCGTCAGTTTCATGATTTCTTATGTTTAGTGTTGTTTGTTTCTGATTCGTTAGTATGTTTGTAGTCAAGCATAAACATAGAATGTAGTTTTGTTTCCAGTAGTGTCCAAGAATGTCCATACTTGAATGTCACAACGGCACCGGCTCAAACTGTTCCTCTTTCAATTCAAGCGACACTCTCAATGAAACGGAACAATCAAATGAATTCGAAGATTATTATGACACGTAAGTGTTTGACGTGTGACAGTTTATAATGTTCAGTGCTCATTAAAAAAAAGGTCTATTTAATTTTATCAAACTTTTATTTTTAAGTTTTAAATGTCCATTATGTTATATATCCTTCGACCGCAAGGGTCAAGGTTGAAACTAGATCTTATTTGAAACGACTATCATGAAGCGATAACTGTCTTATGACAAAGTCTCCTCTACCTTGTGAAAAAAAGCGGGCGTTTTCATAATGCCGCCTTGTCCCCACTTAACGCACAGCCTCTTCTAGCCCATGAGCTAGTTCTGCACAGCCTCTTCCCGCCCAGGAGCTAGTTCTGCACAGCCTCTTCCCGCCCAGGAGCTAGTTCTGCACAGCCTCTTCTCGACCAGGAGCTAGTTCTGCACAGCCTCTTCCCGCCCAGGAGCTAGTTCTGCACAGCCTCTTCTCGACCAGGAGCTAGTTCTGCACAGCCTCTTCCCGCCCAGGAGCTAGTTCTGCACAGCCTCTTCTAGCCCATGAGCTAGTTCTGCACAGCCTCTTCCCGCCCAGGAGCTAGTTCTGCACAGCCTCTTCTCGCCCAGGAGCTAGTTCTGCACAGCCTCTTCCCGCCCAGGAGCTAGTTCTGCACAGCCTCTTCTCGACCAGGAGCTAGTTCTGCACAGACTCTTCCCGCCCAGGAGCTAGTTCTGCACAGCCTCTTCTCGCCCAGGAGCTAGTTCTGCACAGCCTCTTCCCGCCCAGGAGCTAGTTCTGCACAGCCTTTTCTCGCCCAGGAGCTAGTTCTGCACAGCCTCTTCCCGCCAAGGAGCTAGTTCTGCACAGCCTCTTCCCGCCCAGGAGCTAGTTCTGCACAGCCTCTTCTCGACCAGGAGCTAGTTCTGCACAGCCTCTTCCCGCCCAAGAGCTAGTTCTGCACAGCCTCTTCCCGCCCATGAGCTAGTTCTGCACAGCCTCTTTCCGCCCATGAGCTAGTTCTGCACAGCCTCTTCCCACCCATGAGCTAGTTCTGCACAGCCTCTTCTAGCCCATGAGCTAGTTCTGCACAGCCTCTTCTAGCCCATGAGCTAGTTCTGCACAGCCTCTTCTCGCCCAGGAGCTAGTTCTGCACAGCCTCTTCTAGCCCATGAGCTAGTTCTGCACAGCCTCTTCTCGCCCAGGAGCTAGTTCTGCACAGCCTCTTCTCGCCCCTCCTTTTTTTTCTTCAAAAGTCCTGGTTCTGTCCCTGCATCTATGTCATTGTGACATAAATCTATATCATTATTTGTAGGCTCATAGTCTGCATGCTGTAAAGCTAAATGTGGCAATGAAGCACTAGAAAACATTCGCATTATTCTCATGCACCCTAAGAAACATTTAGTGAACAGGTTGGTTTGGTATTCAAGGTTAATTATGGCTGAACTAGCCCAATTGTTCTTGTTGGACAGTATGTGACATAGAAAGAAATAACATATTGGTTAGTACATTTTTATAGTAATTTCTAGATTCTAGATCTAGCTTGAATTAATAACTTTAATCTAATTCGGCCGAGATCTAAATCTATTTATTTAATAACAAAAGGTGGCTGAGTGGTAAAGCGCTTGGCTTCCGAACCGGAATTACACTATTAATTATAATCTATTTACAGGGTTCGGATCCTGGTGAAGACTGGGATTTTTAATTTCGGGATCTTTGGGCGCCTCTGAGTTCACACAGCTCTAATGGATATCTGACTTATGTAGGGGAAAAGTAAAAGAGGTTGGTCGTTGTGTGCAGAAACAAATGACATATAGATGACAGGGTCTGAAAGGGGAACCTTACTTTTTTTGTAGGTTTCTGCCACTATCTAAGGACCAGAATCGAGAGATTTCAATGTCTTAGTTAAAGTCCTAGTCTATGTTTGTATGATCGAAAGCAGGGCCGGCCTTAGGCCACTACCGTCAATGCGGCCGCAAGGGCCCCGCACTTTCACAGGCCCCGCGCTAATTGTAGGTGTAAATTATTAAATTATAAACCATAATAACTTATATCAGGGTTCTCGCGATTTAGTAGGAGCGCCTGAAAATCTCCTGAAATTGCAAAATATACGAAAAAGTCCTGGAAATTTCCTGAAATTATTAAAATCTCCTGAAAACTCTCCTAAAAAAAAGACAAAATTGTCATTTTGGGATGTCATTCAATATGGAAAACGCTGATCCTACGTGCGATAAAAAAATTGTCAACTTTCATTAATAAAAGTGTAAAGAAAGACATATTTATTTTTTGTCTATTACAAAATCTTAATTTTCACTTATTATCCTTATCTCTACCCAGACTAGGCCCCGCCCAATCCGTTTCGCATATGGTCCTGCAAATAGTTAGGGCCGGCCCTGATCAAAAGGACTGACGCTGCCTTTGACAGGAAGAAGAGATATAAAGTTAGCACACTATAGACAGAGTTTCAGTACAGAATGTCAGAGAATATACGTGTAGGCTACCCAAGCTATAACTTAGGGCCTCTACTTCTCAGGGGACCCCCTCAAAAATTGTCCGAGTTCGTTCGTTATGAAAACTATTGCTTCAAAGCTAAAGATTTAGTATATTAGTTTTAATTTGGTCTACTTCTTAGGTGTATATCAGTTTTATCCTCTAAAAATCGTATTTGGCACTGATATAAAATATCCGGTTTTATAAAGGTCTCCATAGCCCATATTTTAAATAGCTTAAGGGCCTTATCAAGTCTAAAATCAATCCTGCTCAGTATCAAGCACAAACTGTGGTAAAGTATGCCTCTCCAAAGTTCCTCAGCTCTGAGAGCTGCGGGGAAATGTGTCTGCAGAGTCACTTAACCTGCATGGGAGCTATGAGGCACTACGCCGAACAGCAGTTTCTCGCCAAGGCTCTACGGGAGAATTAGCCCTTCCAGTCTTGCTACCAATTGGAGTTTATCTCAGGTGCCTCTCCAAAGTTGATCTATTGAGTCATTGTAAAGTTCTTTAATTCTGCCCCGATCTATTTAGATTTAGAGTAGAAGATAAGATAATTAATGTTTGAATTCAGATTTCTTTGAAAGAAATATATAAGAATACAAAATATTGCACATGCAAACGGCAAACAAGCAAACACACACATACACACACACACACACACATATATATATATATATAAAGAACTAGTCTAAACAAGGTAACAAGAACAAGTTTTCATTTTATTAACAAACTTTTAAAGTCCTCCACCATTCCCCAATGACTAACCATTAGTATGTGAATATTAGAATGATTTCAGCAGGGCACAAACTGTATGCACTTTGGCCGAGTGACTACGCTACTTATCTAGAGTGTACGGACGCTGATAATATATAAACAAAACTATTTCTTCTGTGATTAACTAATATGTTAAATGAAAAGGTTCTCATTATGGCAGTGTCGTGAAATGTGTCTATGTGTGTGTCTAATATTATATGTTACGTCGGTAAATACAACAGAAGGCAAGAGCAAGCTTACTTAAAACATGTCAAAGAAGGATTTCTTCTGCCTTCTCAAGTGTATGTTGGCGGGTTTAGATAATCTGTCCTATATATGAGAGAAGCTGCACAGGTCAATCAGACAGCTTTCCATAGTATGTAAATTTTAAGGTTATAGTCGGCATTCTCCATAGACACTCCACATGGGCAGGTTTTGATAGATCTAATTTTTTACATGTTGTCTTGTTCTATGTTGTGTTCTGTCAAAGGGCGAACAAAAAAAAATTAAATTCCTTTATCTTGTTCTGATAGCTTGTAATATGCATTATTTTTTCCAAAAGTTTTAGTGAGAACTGGTTCTTACCTGGTGTCAGGGTTCTGTTCTTGCTTGGCTTTGGCTCCTTAGGCTCGTTAGGTGTGTGTGTGGGTGTACTTGTAATTATTACTATTAAGAACAATTACTATTAAGAACAATTACTACTAAACACACTTCAACTCTAATGGAAATATAGATAATCTTTTAATATCCGATAGAGCACAAAAAAGATAGCCACTCTTAAGAAATATATGCACATAAGCATCAGTCCAGTAAAAAACAACTGACTACCAATTTCACTCTATCATAAGAAAACTCACATTCAAAAACATCCCTGTTCACATTCATGCCCGGGGAAAAAAAACAAAAGGATATAACTCTTTCATACTTAAATAGTAACAAAGAAATAACACATTCCCTCTCACCATACCTGCCCCTGACACCTGGATTATTCTTTTCTATTCCATTAACAAAAAATTGCTTTCAATGTATATTTCAGACTAACAATGCGAGATGCGTCAAAGACCAAAGGCCTTATTACCATAACATTACTCTGCTGCTTGTTCATCTACCTGCTGCCCAATTTTGACGTTTTGCCGGACAGAAGAGTCCCAAGAGATGAGGCTACTGACACAAAACTCCACTGTGTCCTTCCCAAACCCGTTCCAACCAACCACAACGTTGTCGTCGTGACGGCTCCACCAAAACAAAAGTCAAACAAATCACAACCGGAAGTTTCTTTTTCTGTGGATGAGAACCTCACTCTGTCTGTTGCAGCTCCAGGGAGTGAGTTTGCTTGCGTGTATCAGCTCATCCTGTGGAGCCACGATAAATTCAGGTTTCAACTTGGCCCATGGAGCGAGAATTTCACTCAAACCGTTCAGTTACCAAATGAGGCCGAACACGTTCGCTTATTCTGCACAGACAAAGCTTCTCATCCTTTGGCAGACTATTTATTTGAGGTTACCCCAAAAAGAAAAGTCCTAGAGATAAGAAACTACAAAGACGCTCTTTCTGACAAGATGACGACAAGGATTTCTGCTCAAAACTCCAGTGTTTTGTTGATCTTAGTGAATGGATTGAGGCAGCTTGACTTTGTATCTAGTATGAAACGTACGTATGGTGTGCTTATGACGGAATTGCAGTCCATTGGTATGAACTATCACTCCCAGCACGTGTTCACCAAATTCTACAACATGTTTCCAATATTGAAAGGTCGCCCAGCTAGAACTGCTAGAACAAGTTCACCAAACAAAACAGAAGCAGCAAATGAATTTATCTGGGAGAAGTTTAGCCGTCAAGGCTATGTCACTTTCAGTTCAGAGGACAGTCCAGAAGATGGTACTTTATCGTTTAATCTCTCTCGGTCTAGATTTCCGGATTTCACATCCGCCCCACTGGTCACAGCCTACAATTTTCTCAAGTCTAAGGTTCCCAGTGTAAAATCTGCCCTGAGACCCGAGTCATGGCTCAGAAACTTTCATCTTGAGAACGTTGAGATGCTCTTTGATCTGTTTCCAGAGCGCCCTATCTTCTCCTTTGTTCATTTCTCAAGGCGACGTCGTAGTTCTCAGGGCACCACTTTGGACGATGAACTGTCCACCTTTCTGAGTAACATGAAGTCCAGTGGTCATCTGGACAACACTTTAGTCTTCCTCCTGTCGGACTCATCCAAGTACCATCTAGTCGAGCAGCCCAGGAGTCTTCACGTCCTGCCTCTTTATATTTACTTACCGTCTACCTTTGTCCGCGAGTTCCCGGACTTGGTGCAAAATCTGAAAGACAACGCGGACACCATAACGACACATTTTGACCTGTATGTCACGTTGGTGGAACTGTCAGGTCAACAGGATAACAATGTATCTGTGCTGGCCCAAGGGCAGTCATTGTTTCAGAAGATTCCTTTTCATAGATCTTGTGGGAAAGTTTTGGTTCACAGTCTGCTGTGTTCGTGTCAGACCAGTGTTTAAATAGTGACCAGTTTATGATTAGTCTTTCTATTTTTGATAACATTTTATTGTTTGAAATATGTTGAAGTCTCAGATAGAATAAAACAGTACAAATATTTTTTCTTTTTTTTTTAAAATATAATTTGTTCTTTTATATAAACTGCTGTATTAACAAATGTATAATTCAAAATCATTTCAAAACTCTTATTTTATATTTTATTTTTATATTATTATTTGAATTCCATAGGACGCCCCTGATTTCAACCAACTCTTATTGGTAGCTGACATTAGTTGGATAAAGTAAAGGTGGTTAGGGGTTGTGCAGGCCCCATTACACCCTCATTAACAGTAAACCTTGTCAACACATGATCTTTACATCATCTGCCCTATAGAGCACAATGTCTGAAAGTGAACTTTGCTTACTTTTACTTAAAAGAGACGTTTGATTGTGTCTCAATGTGTCCCAATCTGGTCATTACCTTTAGAGAGCTCTTTTTTGTCTAACTAACTGGGACGCGGTGGCTGAGTGGTTAGGCGCTTGGTTTCTGGGGGCCTGGTTTCGAATCTCGGTGTGACTGGGTTTTTGAATTTCGTGATTTTTAGAGTCCCCCCGAGTCCACCCAACTCTAATGGGTACCTGACTTTAGATGGGGAAAGTAATGGTGGTTGGTCGTTGTGCTGGCCACATGACATCCTGCTCGTTAACCGTTGACCAAAGAAACAAATGACCTTAAAATCATCTGCCCAGTAGATCACAAGGTCTGAAAAGGGAACTTTATTTTTACTGAAAAAACAGTTCTTATTCTTAAGCTTGTTTTCCATTTTCGTTTAAAGAAGACACTGAAAGACCGTTGATGTCTGCTTCTCAGTCTAGCCGTGTCACTGGTTGTTTGAGGCAAGTTTAATCTTGTATTCGACTACGAAGACACTGAAAGACCGTTGATCTCTGCTTCTCAGTCTAGCCGTGTCACTGGTTGTTTGAGGCGAGTTTAATCTTGTATTCGACTACGAAGAGATTCAACACAAATGTTGCCAGATTGTGTGGTTTTACACTTGCCAACGAATGGCTTCCTAAAAAAGGCGGCTGTAAAACTCTGACAAGCAGGGCCGGATTTAAGGTTGGGCAGGTGGGGCTACAGCCCAGGAGACTCATAAAGAAAGGAACCTCCACAAAAGAGATTTTCGCATTTCTACCAAAAATACTTTGCAACACTGTCGGGGGTTAACGTGGTTAACAAATGTCCGCTTAACAAATGTCCGCTTAACAAATGTCCGCTTATAGTGTGCTCGTATTCTCATCATATATGACGGATTTAGTACATTGGGTAAACCCCAAGAATTTACACTATTTGTTACCAACATATAAATATTAAATGATTTTTTAAACGAATTACCAGTACTCTCTTTCTTTTATAATATGGCATGCTTTTTAGATACTAGTATTTTTTTTTTATAAATAAGTCACTCTTTATTAAAGCTTTCCAAAAAAGTGTAGAGGCCTTCACTAAAATCCTGCCCCGGAGCCTCCAGCTCAATATTGGAACCAGTGAAATCTGCCCATGTAGAGTGTCACCAGAGAATGCTGACCATGTCCTTCAAAATTGTTCTCTTTACCATGAGGCCCGTACAAGACACTGGCCCCAAAACACCCCAATAGAAAGAAAACTCTATGGAGAGCTCCCTGATTTGGAAACCACTGCGCAGTTCATATCACATATTAGTCTAGTCATCTGGACGCTCCAACATAACAATGAGAACGAGGAAGACGAAAAGAAGAACTGACTGTGCATCACTGTAAAACTGCTTCACTGCATAACCTGACTAAATTCGTACTGCTGTACTAAACTCCTACTATACAAGATTGTCTTGACTCTGCCACTTTTTTTCTTTATAGGGTCCCTGAAAGCATCGCGAAAATGCCATTAACGCTACATGACTGTCACATGACAATATCTCGAATGATTTGCATGCCGAGTATACAAACCAGTCCGTTGTTGAATAGCCGTTCCTGCTCGCAGTTCAATGGCCTGCGTCACAAGTGCCGGCTGGCCATATACATAGTTTCCTCTACCTGCGTTCAATATTAAGTAGCATTTGAAAAGCGTTTTGACTTAAAGTTGTCTAGCTAACTCATGAATAAATAATGCTATTTAAAAATCGATTTTACATTTATTGTAAATTGATAGTAAGACTAGAGAGGGGAAAAGTTTCAATAGGAAAGAGAAAATTATGTTGTTTTTTTTTTTACAAAAATTTAACAAAAAATTAAATTAATGAAAAAAAAAATCACAGAAAAAATGTAGAGTTGATTAATTAATAAAACAATTCTATAATATAATAATATAATAAAACTCCATTATACAATTTAAAATAATATAAGATATAGGCCCAAATCTCTAACCTATTGTCTAACTTGTCATTGTGACACCTTCAGCCCCTTGAAAGAACGACGCTAACGATTCAACCAGCGGGCATTTGTATAATTGAGAGACTCTTTATTGGTACTTTCTTTATAGAACCATCAAGAACTAGATCTAGACTTCTGATTTAGAACTCTAATGATCTAATCTAGATCTAATTATACAGGTAATCTATATTACATTTACGTAAAAATATAAGTAAAGCTTAGATAATTTATCAATAAACTATTACAGATTTTATATTTAATAAAACAACTCGGTTATCGGTACACTATGGCCGACTACGCCATGTCGTTTTTCCTCCTATTTATAGCCAAATTTAAATTAATTGCTTGAAACATTATAATGGTCAAACTAGAGTTTCCCCCGTGTGGACAACGAGCTAGTTATTCTTTTCTCAGCGATATACATCAACTGGTAAATTTCTAGGAAAATCGTTAGAGTCGTTTTTTTGAGATCAGGGTCCATGCTGATTCCTGGCTCCATGAAGTTCTGACTTGAATTGAGGTATTGTTAAAAGGAAATAAAAGTGATTGCATTAATGAAAAGGTAGATTGCCAATTGCAATAGGGATTTCACCCTTGAGCTGTTCCTTCCAGCTTCTTATGTCAATAATTCCTATCCACAGTGTCACAGTTGTATGAAGACACTGCCTTAGATTGACTACATTTGATGTCCCATTCAAAGATTGCCCACTCGTCCCTTTAACCTCTCTCTAAGCTTGTTACTGATGGCGTGTTAGAGGATTATCTAGACAGCTCAAGACTCAGACGCTTACTGCAGCTGTCGTCCCGCGTCAGGCACTCGTTAAGGCTGGGCGACGCCTCCAAGCTCTGCTCCTCGAATGTTGCCGTGCCTTTGTATTTCTTGCAGGACAGCAGGTAGAGCAAGTGATGCCTGAACACACGTGACGACATAAAGTAAATAAAGAAATTGATGGCGTGCGTGGAGTCGAACAGCAAGAACTGGATCTGCTCAAAAACTGCCCAGCGCGCCTCAATGACCAGGTCTGCGCTCTCCTGGTACGAGAGGTAGTAAATGCAAGACGGCAAGCGAAGGACGATGAAAAACAAAGCGGCGATAACCATCATAGCTGTCATGTTCAATTGATACTGTCGCTCCCTCTGGGTCAGCGGGGCCTCAAGATCGCAGTAAGGACTGGCCGGTTTGTCGTCACAATAACGCCTCTGGGTTCTGGCAATGTGAACGACAGTGAGGATGGTGCATGGAAGAATGATGAAGCAAGGGATGAATAGGAATAGGCAAGCGTTGACCCAGAACCAAACATGAGTATAGAACCAGTAATAGTCTGTGTAGACCCCGCACTGATAGCCGGACTGGATGGCGTCTCGCATGCTAAGTGAAATCGCTGCGAAGATGGACAGGAGGAAAGTCCCTGTTCCAATCAACTCCGCGCAGACGACTTTTTTACTTGTCCACCTGGCGCGCTTTGTAGGGTGCACTAGACTTATGTATCTCTCTAGACAGATCAATGCCAGGATCCAGTTAGCCATGGAGGACATGAAGAGAATGAGAAACTCCATCTTGCAGCCGAACGATCCCAGGTACAATCGTCTTAAGGAGATCTGAACTCCTATCAGTTTGCCGATCAGTGCGGTGCCGTCGAAAACAGCCAAGGTAGCGATGAGCAGAGCGATGGGTGTCACGACGTGCATTGTAAGGACCGTCACCAAAGCGAGGATGTTGGCTGGGAAGCCCACTGCAAGCAACACCCACATGTAGATTTGTTTAATCTCAAGCACCATAGACCAGAGCCTGTTCACCTCGTTGACCCTGTCAAAAGAAATGCAATAAAAAAAAAAACTCAGTTATATATGAATCTCGTTTTTTTTTTCATATCACATTAATCTAAAGTATATATAGTGTCTTGTGTGTTATAGTGAGTGCTAGTAGAAATTAAGATGGACTATTTATAATATAAAAACAGTTTTCATCCATTTGAATAGCTTGGAGTTTAATTATATCATTCAACAATAAGAAAACAATGAATGAGATGCATCCACGCTCCAAATATTTTCAGGTTTAGGGAATTCTAAATCAGGCCAATAGTAGAGTAATGCTCTATCTATTGCTCTTGCAATTAAACTACAGGAAAAACGATGCTTACTATTTGCTATCCCGACCAACATTATAACTTTATGCTCCTGACATGGAAAGAAAAACGAGAAACCCATTCTCACGAAGATGTAAAATGACAACCATTTAAACATTCCCCGAGGAGAAGAGGAAGTATGGCCCGATGTTCTCACCCCAGATAGTCCATTTCAAAGACAAATTGACTGTTCCCAGAATGCCCCTTCATAGATGAATTGACTAGCTCCAGAATTCCCATTTATAAATAAATTAACTTGTCCCAGAATGCCCCTTCCAAGAAAAATTTGACTTGTCTCTGAATGCCCTCTCAAAAAACAAACTGTATTTAGATCTGCCAGAAATGAAAACTACTGCGCAATTCATCTCAAATCTAGAGCTTAACCCAGCGATGTCAATAATGAGACCTATAACATAAATCTCTTCTTATATATTTAAAACAGGAACAGGATACGCTTGACTTGTGAGTATAAAATACTGTTTTCTACTAGCATTACCAGAGAAGTGCATGGAAACCATTCATATTAGAACATTCATCACACATATTTTATTTTAATGAAAAATACAATTGTAGCTCTCATGTGAACATTGTTTGCCTCGTTAAACTCCAGTAAGTTCGTGTCTGGAATAACCAGCGGCATGGTAGTCCCTACTTGATAGTCTCATTAGAAAGTAGGGGAGAACAAAAAAGATGTTATACACTAAGTAAGTACAAAGTAAAGTTTCTCCTTTCAGACCTTGTGGTCTGTAGGGCAGATGATGTTTCAATGGCCTACGGTTAACGAGGGTGTCATGTGGCCAGCACAACGACCAACCGCCTTTACTTTTCCCCAACTAATGTCAGGGATTGACATTAGAGCTGGGTGGACTCAGAGGCGCCCAAAGATCCCGAAATTAAAAATCTCAGTCTTCACCAGGATTCGAACCCGGGGACTCCGGTTCAGAAGCCAAACACTTTACCGCTTAGCCACCACACCTCACACTACTTTAATGGAAGTTAAAGGGTCAAAGGCGAGAGAAAGTTGACAACCAACTTACTGATTGTTAAACGTTTCAATGCTGTCGTTATATTTAGAGGTCAGGTCGTCATAGCTGCCGCCTCCTAGGAACGACAACTGGACCAGCAATCTGAGTGAAATGTTTGGTTTCAGTGCAAAGAGAGTGCTGTTCAACATTTCGTCTGGTTCTAGCCGAAGTATTTGGTTCTAGAAAGAGTTTCTGCTTCTACCGGAAGTATCTGGTTCTAGAAAAAGTATCTGCTTCTACCGGAAGTATCTGGTTCTGGTTCTACTGGAAGTGTCTGATTCTACCCAACTTTTCTCTTGATGAAAACTCACACCAGGTTCCAAGTCTTTTCTAGATTCACATCGTATCTGCTAGAAACAAAATTAAAGTTATTATAAAGGGGAAGCAACTAATTAAACAATGTGAATAATTAGTGCATGACGAAACGGTTTCTGCAGAAAGCTATATTGGCAACCTTCTCATGATAATGTAAAATTTGTGACCAGTGTACTTGTCATCAAATATATTCAAGTACAATGCATGGTCAATATTGGTAAGGAAAAGAACTCTGTTTATACAAAAGATATTTGAAATAAGTGGTGATATGAAAAGTCTTGTGTGGTTGGTTGTAGAGTGTCGTTGACAGACGGTGGCTTCAGGGTGAAAGTAGACGCTATATGTATGTGTTTGCTTGTTCAGATATATGAACTGGGACTCATTTGTTAGAAAAAGAAAGGTCTATTAAGTAATCCTGACATATAAGAGTCTAGCAATGCGTCTCTGCCTCTAGGTGACGCTCGTTAGTTGAACGATTAGGCCTACAATGAAGAAAAACAGTGCCTCACTTACGGGGCCTAAGGACCGAGTCCGTTGCACTTGTGGGGACGGCAGAAATTCCAACGTCTTTTACACACTGTTCCTAAAGGCGCCGTTTTTACGGCAGACACCTACACGGCGGATGTGATACAGGGATGGGACATTGGGGACTTCCCCCCTGTGTGCTACTCTACTCAAGGATACAAACGATCGGTAACAGAAGAGGTGCTACAAATTTACATCAGTTTGAATCGTTTGAATCTTTCACAGACAGAACAGTTTGCTAAGATAGGTAGATGGTGGCGAGCTTCCGTGGGCCTAGAGTTCCAAGAGTCTTCAACTCAACTCTTGAGACACTTACAAAGAGCTTCTAAAATACAAAGTTACCCTTGCAATACGTTAAGAAAGTGCTAGTGAGAAATAAAAGTATTTTTCTTCTTTAATATCCTGTACGATCTACAGAAACATACAAGCGAAGGTATCAGTTCTATGTCTGAACTCGGTCTGAATGCTGAAATATTAACCCTTTAAACTCTATATACCCTTTTCTCTATAATAAAAGGTAAGTAAAGCTCCCCTTTCATATCTTGCGATCTATAGGGCAGATGATATTAAGGTCATCTGTTTCTTTAGCCAACGGTTAACGAGCAGGGTGTCATGTGGCCAGCACAACAACCAACCGCCTTAACTTTCCCCAACTAAAGCCAGGTACCCATTAGAGTTGGGCGGAATTAGGGGCGCCATAAAAATCCCGAAATTCAATATAACAGTCTTTACCAAGATTCGATCCCAGGACCTCAAGCTAGGAAGCCAAGCGCTTAACCACTCAGCCACCATTCCTCCAGTACAAAATTGAAATAGCGACTAAACTAACATTACATTTAGAAAGCGTTATAACACACAGGAATAATAATGATAAGAGAGAGTTCTCAACGCTGAGAAGTCTAACTCAAGGAGCAGCCCATTCTCAACGGGCCCAAAGGCTCTTACACTCATGACTTCCCAGACTACATTTGAAGTACACAGATGCAGTGAGAGTTCATTTTGTTTATTACTTTTCGCTCTGATCTACTTTTCTTAAGCCCACTTTTATATAGAAGTCTTTATATTTCTTTTATAAAGACCTAAATATAAAAGAAAGTCAATGCTCCAATTTGTTTAAAATCAATGTAATTGTGATTGATGCTCATATATACTAAATCTTAACGGACAACAAAAAAATCACGCGAATGCTTATTACAATAATGGAATAAAAAATTATATGCTATCGACTATGAATAATTGTGCAGAGTTTCAACTTGGTTCGAGACTGGGAAGTGGGAGAAAGAACATATGTAAGAGTCCAGACAGACAGACAGACAGAGTTGAGATAAGCTTTACAAAGATGAAAAGGTTTTCCATTCAGAAAATTTAGAGTAACCTTTGAACTATTTCAGCATGATGATTTTTAATAGATTTATTTTTTCCAAAACATTTCCAACTATAAAGTTCACTTTGTGGGGTCACTGCTATTTAGATCTAGCTTCTGAACATCAGAGACGTTACTCCTTTAAGTGTCTACAGTTAAGTCAAGATGTGGTTACCAGGTCAGGACTGTGCATTCATGTTTATGTGTCTATAATTAAGTCAAGATGTGGTTACCAGGACAGGACTGTGCATTCACGTTTAAGTGTCTATAATTCAGTCAAGATGTGGTTACTAGGTCAGGACTGTGCATTCACGTTTAAGTGTCTACAGTTAAGTCAAGATGTGGTTACCAGGTCAGGACTGTGCATTCACGTTTAAGTGTCTATAATTAAGTCAAGATGTGGTTACCAGGTCAGGACTGTGCATTCACGTTTAAGTCTATAATTAAGTCAAGATGTGGTTACCAGTTCAGGACTGTGCATTCACGTTTAAGTGTCTATAATTAAGTCAAGATGTGGTTACCAGGTCAGGACTGTGCATTCACGTTTAAGTGTCTATAATTAAGTCAAGATGTGGTTACCAGGTCAGGACTGTGCATTCACGTTTAAGTGTCTATAATTAAGTCAAGATGTGGTTACCAGGTCAGGACTGTGCATTCACGTTTAAGTGTCTATAATTAAGTCAAGATGTGGTTACCAGGTCAGGACTGTGCATTCACGTTTAAGTGTCTATAATTAAGTCAAGATGTGGTTACCAGGTCAGGACTGTGCATTCACGTTTAAGTGTCTATAATTAAGTCAAGATGTGGTTACCAGGTCAGGACTGTGCATTCACGTTTAAGTGTCTATAAGTAAGTCAAGATGTGGTTACCAGATCAGGACTGTGCATTCACGTTTAAGTGTTTATAAATATGTCAAGATGTGGTTACCAGGTCAGGACTGTGCATTCACGTTTAAGTGTCTATAATTAAGTCAAGATGTGGTTACCAGATCAGGACTGTGCATTCACGTTTAAGTGTTTATAAATATGTCAAGATGTGGTTACCAGGTCAGGACTGTGCATTCACGTTTAAGTGTCTATAATTAAGTCAAGATGTGGTTACCAGATCAGGACTGTGCATTCACGTTTAAGTGTCTATAATTAAGTCAAGATGTGGTTACCAGGTCAGGACTGTGCATTCACGTTTAAGTGTCTATAATTAAGTCAACATGTGGTTACCAGGTCAGGACTGTGCATTCACGTTTAAGTGTCTATAATTAAGTCAAGATGTGGTTACCAGGACAGGACTGTGCATTCATGTTTATGTGTCTATAATTAAGTCAAGATGTGGTTACCAGGACAGGACTGTGCATTCATGTTTATGTGTCTATAATTAAGTCAAGATGTGGTTACCAGGTCAGGACTGTGCATTCACGTTTAAGTGTCTATAATTAAGTCAAGATGTGGTTACCAGGTCAGGACTGTGCATTCATGTTTATGTGTCTATAATTAAGTCAAGATGTGGTTACCAGGACAGGACTGTGCATTCACGTTTAAGTGTCTATAATTAAGTCAAGATGTGGTTACTAGGTCAGGACTGTGCATTCACGTTTAAGTGTCTACAGTTAAGTCAAGATGTGGTTACCAGGTCAGGACTGTGCATTCACGTTTAAGTGTCTATAATTAAGTCAAGATGTGGTTACCAGGTCAGGACTGTGCATTCACGTTTAAGTGTCTATAATTAAGTCAAGATGTGGTTACCAGGTCAGGACTGTGCATTCACGTTTAAGTGTCTATAATTAAGTCAAGATGTGGTTACCAGGTCAGGACTGTGCATTCACGTTTAAGTGTCTATAATTAAGTCAAGATGTGGTTACCAGGTCAGGACTGTGCATTCACGTTTAAGTGTCTATAATTAAGTCAAGATGTGGTTACCAGGTCAGGACTGTGCATTCACGTTTAAGTGTCTATAATTAAGTCAAGATGTGGTTACCAGGTCAGGACTGTGCATTCACGTTTAAGTGTCTATAATTAAGTCAAGATGTGGTTACCAGGTCAGGACTGTGCATTCACGTTTAAGTGTCTATAATTAAGTCAAGATGTGGTTACCAGATCAGGACTGTGCATTCACGTTTAAGTGTTTATAAATATGTCAAGATGTGGTTACCAGGTCAAGACTGTGCATTCACGTTTAAGTGTCTATAATTAAGTCAAGATGTGGTTACCAGATCAGGACTGTGCATTCACGTTTAAGTGTTTATAAATATGTCAAGATGTGGTTACCAGGTCAGGACTGTGCATTCACGTTTAAGTGTCTATAAGTAAGTCAAGATGTGGTTACCAGGTCAGGACTGTGCATTCACGTTTAAGTGTCTATAATTAAGTCAAGATGTGGTTACCAGGTCAGGACTGTGCATTCACGTTTAAGTGTCTATAATTAAGTCAAGATGTGGTTACCAGGTCAGGACTGTGCATTCACGTTTAAGTGTCTATAATTAAGTCAAGATGTGGTTACCAGGTCAGGACTGTGCATTCACGTTTAAGTGTCTATAATTAAGTCAAGATGTGGTTACCAGGTCAGGACTGTGCATTCACGTTTAAGTGTCTATAATTAAGTCAAGATGTGGTTACCAGGTCAGGACTGTGCATTCACGTTTAAGTGTCTATAATTAAGTCAAGATGTGGTTACCAGGTCAGGACTGTGCATTCACGTTTAAGTGTCTATAATTAAGTCAAGATGTGGTTACCAGATCAGGACTGTGCATTCACGTTTAAGTGTTTATAAATATGTCAAGATGTGGTTACCAGGTCAAGACTGTGCATTCACGTTTAAGTGTCTATAATTAAGTCAAGATGTGGTTACCAGATCAGGACTGTGCATTCACGTTTAAGTGTTTATAAATATGTCAAGATGTGGTTACCAGGTCAGGACTGTGCATTCACGTTTAAGTGTCTATAAGTAAGTCAAGATGTGGTTACCAGATCAGGACTGTGCATTCACGTTTAAGTGTTTATAAATATGTCAAGATGTGGTTACCAGGTCAGGACTGTGCATTCACGTTTAAGTGTCTATAAGTAAGTCAAGATGTGGTTACCAGGTCAGGACTGTGCATTCACGTTTAAGTGTCTATAATTAAGTCAAGATGTGGTTACCAGGTCAGGACTGTGCATTCACGTTTAAGTGTCTATAATTAAGTCAAGATGTGGTTACCAGGTCAGGACTGTGCATTCACGTTTAAGTGTCTATAATTAAGTCAAGATGTGGTTACCAGATCAGGACTGTGCATTCACGTTTAAGTGTTTATAAATATGTCAAGATGTGGTTACCAGGTCAGGACTGTGCATTCACGTTTAAGTGTCTATAATTAAGTCAAGATGTGGTTACCAGATCAGGACTGTGCATTCACGTTTAAGTGTTTATAAATATGTCAAGATGTGGTTACCAGGTCAGGACTGTGCATTCACGTTTAAGTGTCTATAAGTAAGTCAAGATGTGGTTACCAGATCAGGACTGTGCATTCACGTTTAAGTGTTTATAAATATGTCAAGATGTGGTTACCAGGTCAGGACTGTGCATTCACGTTTAAGTGTCTATAAGTAAGTCAAGATGTGGTTACCAGGTCAGGACTGTGCATTCACGTTTAAGTGTCTATAATTAAGTCAAGATGTGGTTACCAGGTCAGGACTGTGCATTCACGTTTAAGTGTCTATAATTAAGTCAAGATGTGGTTACCAGGTCAGGACTGTGCATTCACGTTTAAGTGTCTATAAGTAAGTCAAGATGTGGTTACCAGATCAGGACTGTGCATTCACGTTTAAGTGTTTATAAATATGTCAAGATGTGGTTACCAGGTCAGGACTGTGCATTCACGTTTAAGTGTCTACAGTTAAGTCAAGATATGGTTACCAGGTCAGGACTGTGCATTCACGTTTAAGTGTCTATAATTAAGTCAAGATGTGGTTACCAGGTCAGGACTGTGCATTCACGTTTAAGTGTCTACAGTTTAGTCGAGATGTGGTTACCAGGTCAGGACTGTGCATTCACGTTTAAGTTTTTATAGTTAAGTCAAGATTTGGTTACCAGGTCATGACTGTGCATTCACGTTTATTTGAACGTTTTGAATGTTAAGACTAATACTAATACTAAGACTAAGACTGCTTTATTGATCCTTACGGAAATTTGTTGTGATTACAAGGACTCGTTTCTCATATAAAGACAACACAACAGAAACATACACATAAATACAACAGACACAACGTAAAGAGTTCATTCAGCGACTACACACAGGTATCTTGGTGCATTCCATGTTCCCTGATCAATGAGTGGCGGTGATAGAGTCTGACCGAGTGAGGTACGAACGAGTTTTTGTACCGCTCCGTTCTTGTTTTGATTGACAGCAGTCGCCCACTTCGCGACGACCTGGCGTAGTTCTGATGGAGCGGGTGGCCGTTGTCTTCCAAGATTTTTTCGATTTTTCTTAGGCACGTTTGTTCAAAAAGTTCCTTTAAATGTGGTAATGTTGTGAGTGTAATTTTTGATGCTTTTTTAATGATGTTTTCTAGACGTTGCAACAGTTTAGATGAGGCGTTGCCTTGCCAACAACTTATTCCGTATGTTAGCAGATTTTGTACAGTTGCGCCTTAAAATGTCTCAAGGATCTTCTTGTTTAATTTAAAACTGTTGAGTTTGTATAGAAAAAAGAGTCGCTGGGCTGTTTTCTTTGTCAGAGTTCCAAGGTGGTCTTCCCATGAAAGCTTGTTGTTGATGATAACGCCTAGATATTTATATGCCTTTACTTGTTCTATAGATGTAGTGTTTATTTGCAGTTCACGTATAGTTTGTTTTTTCTTTCTAAAGTCTATTATAAGTTCTTTAGTTTTTGTTACATTCAGTTCTAGAAAGTTGTCGGTTTGGTTTGGTTTGGTTTCAATTTTCTCCAATAGTGTATGAGCAGACTATAAACTGGCTATGTAACATTTTTAATTGGCTTTTTGAAAATGTATTAACAGAAATCAACAGTGAAAAACAGAATGACCGTTAAAAATTGTGTGAATTGGATCTTCATCCTTTCGTTTTAAGAATTTAAATACAAGAGAACTTGCATATTCCAGATCCATGCATCAAAAAGAAGGTGCCATATGTTTTTGCATTCATTGTGTTGCTATTTATGACTTCCGGGGACATCGTGAAATAAAACAGGTGACGTTTCAGAATCCTTTTTTTTTTGGTTAGCCGTTTAAAAATAGTTTAGAGAATAGATTTAGATCTAGCTATCTACAACTAGTAGAAAATGTTTCTTTTAAATAAAGATTACAGATCAAGAGAGAGAAACACAGAGAGAGAGAGAGAGAGAGAGAGAGAGAGAGAGAGAGAAAGAGAGAGAGAAAGAAAGGTAAAAGAAAATGAAAGTAATTTGTTCTATGTAGAAAGGGGAGATGATATTGTGTACATAAGTTGTAAACAGGAAATACTCTGCAAAGTAAATGTGGAAGTAAAAAAAAAAGACCAATGTAATATCGCCAAGTTGATACCTGTGTGTGTGTGCGTGTTGGAACGTGTGTAGGTTTAGGGCAGAGGAAATATATTAATGCAATTAGGCGATAACACTAGACAGTAGACACCATCTCAAAGTAATGCTTTGATCTAATCATAGTTGGCATACGTCTAGACTACGTCTACTCCACCATGATGAAATTAAAATGTAAGGCGTATTATGTATGTGCCGAATAAAAAACAAAACCGTTTGACCAATCTTGATGAAACTTTGCACAAATGTTCCTTGGGTGTTAACTGGAACCGTGAAGTATGTATAGTAGCCCTAAAACAAACTAAAGACCCTAAATAAAAAGGTGCCTAACTCTATGAAAGTATGCTATTTTATGGATCTAGGTCATGTTTACCATGTTGACATGAGAAAAGATCGAAAGGACTTAGATCTAGATCTAATTTTAAGAACTACACTTTGCACAGATAGTTTTTTACTTTAACACATGAAAATTACAAAATATAGTCTATTGATTTCAATATTTAATCAAATTAAGTTTCAAATTTGTGTTTCAAAAGCATTTTTACAAAAATTCGTTCCTTATATCTGCGAATTTAGAATTCTTGACGTACATTCTTTCATTAGACATTACCAGAAAGGATACACATCTCTCTATTCCTAGGTCTAAAACCCTAATTCAACTCTAAGATGATAGAACTTCTCTTCGCAAAGATAGTTTTATACTTTAACACATGAACATACTAATTATAGTCCATTCATTTCATATTTTTATCAAATTAACATTCAAATTTGTTTTTCTAAAGCATTTTTCATAAATTCGTTCGCTATAGCTGCGAAGCTGTGTTGACATACTCACAATAGGCCTAAATATATTTTAATAGCTCCATTCATTAATCGCGTACATCTAACAAAAAAGGTCGCGCATGCGCAGAACGAACTCTCTATCCAAGCCAATATTTAAATTAAAGGGATAGAGCTAGATCTAGAATCTATCTCTAGCTCAAGATCTAATTCAAACATAATAGATCTACTTTATACTTTAACACATGAACATACATAATAACGTCTATTCATTTCATATTTTAATCGAATATATGTAAGCCTACAAGCAAATGTTTTTATTTGAAAAAATTTATCCAGGTCGATTAGCTATTTTGATTGCTCAATTCATACTATTTTTTTTTTTACATTTACGCATTCGCTTTACTTATAACATTATAATTTCATTTAATTTTTTTACAAAGCACTCTCAGTGACTATGACAGTGAAACGCAAATTAAGAACCGCGGGCCGCGGGTAATATATGTTTAGTATATATATATATATATATATATATATGAAACTAAACAGAGAGATTTCAACTGATTAATGACTTACATTCATTTTGTCAACTCTCAAAGTGCTCTAGCCAAACGTATTCACTGTGCCCATGTTAGTAGGCCAATAGCAGAGCCTATGAACGCTCGTGTACTGAAATATAAACAACACTGTGCGACTTTTGATTATTATTCTATGTACCGAACTAGGCTAACCATGGGCTAACATAAAAAAAATGTTGTACAATATAAATTATGGTTAGGTTAATGTGTTGTTTTTTTTTCAATTAAATATCGGCACCATTACAATGATCCGTGTAATCAGTAATATAAGATTCAAGCGATCTTTATTTTCTGAGGGATACGTAGGATTTGTATCTACGAAAAGCACCCGAAATTTTATTTCTCTATAATACTTGAGTTTGCTTTCAAATTGAAAGAATACATGGATGACAATTAAGTTGGTTTGGTTTGTCCTTGTCCTAGCCACAATTATACCCTCGTTCACGATTGGTCTAGAAGCAGATGAACGTAATAGTCACTCTAACAATAAACAGCTAAGCTTCTCTAGAGCAACTTGCATTTAATGATGGATAAACCGCAGCGCTATTTTCGTAACGTGACGCGGGATGGAGGGTCTCGGTAGGCCAGGACTTAGGGTACCCGTGCACATTTGCAATAAGTAAAGTTCCCCTTTCAGATCCATAGGGCAGATGACGTTATGGTCACCTGTTTCTGTAGTCTACGGTTAACAAGGGTGTCATGTGGCCAACACAACGACCAAGTACCTTTACTTTTCCCCAACTTATCTCAGGTACCCATTAGAGCTGCACCCAAAGGTCCCGGGAACCCCGGTTCAGAAGCCAAACGCTTTATCGCTCAGCCACCTCCAAATTAGCAATTACAAATTAAGAAGGTCACGTTAGCGTCCTTCTTTTGCAACTAAAGGCTGCCTATTTCCTTCATTCTTAGCGACAGAAAAACAAATCGACAGGTTCCTTCAGCCTGAGGTCCCTCAGCAGTCGTACACTTTTGATACAGTTAATTTTCTCCCTGTTCTAGATGTCAAGTCTTGGTACAGATAAAGCCATCATTAAACTGGACTTATGGTTGAAGATGTTCCACACTCTGTTCAATAGAGTGAAGTTTTAAAACGTATAGGTCTGTGTAGAAAGAGGAAAGTCACAATTCCAGTGTTTATAATTACAGTTACCTGACGTGGTAGCTGGTAGGTAGTTTAGGTGTATACAGGTGAGATAGTCAAGCAGCTGTTGAGGGTAACACTTTTGACTTATTTCCCTGGTAAATCTATTAACCTAAAAAAAACTTACTATCAAACAAATTTTGAAATATATCGTGAGGAAGTGTTAAGCCACGACATTAAGTCTGTATGAAGTCAAGGATTATAAGGTTTACTCTTTCAGATTTCGTCAAATCATTTTGCAAAACTTATGTTACTGGACTTGTTCATAATTAAACTGAGCAGGAAAAATATAAAAACAAAATACTTAAAAGAAAACAAAATTAGAGTATTTAAGGGGAATAATTTCACATTGACATACATATTTCTCAATACTGTAAGATTTAATTATTTTCATTTTTTTATATCAAGCAAAAATAAATAATTACTAACTACTATTTAATTAACTAATTGATTAATGTTTTCATTGATTCATGTTTTTTTTTAGAACAATGAATAATTGTGCAAAGTTGCAACTTGATCCGAGAATTTGACGCGGGAGAAATAATATGTCCAAAATATGTATCAGACAGACAGGGTGAGTTGATACACACTTTGTAACGATCAAAATAAAAAAATACTTTATGAAAAAAACCAACAAAACAATGGTCACATATGGGAAATAACCAAACATTTGCAACCAAATATCTCAATCCTGTAAGATGTATTCCCCTTTTTATATACTTAACAAATTAAATAATTACCAATAATTACTTAATTAGTTTTTTTTTAAATTAATTCATGTTTTGTTAGGGACAATGAGTTGTTAGCTTGAAATGCCTTGCCTGACTAGTTACCGAACATTTGTACATATTTTTATTTCCGTTAGTAACTATTTGTTATATGTATTGGGAATACATCATAGTTTCGGTATCATTATCTATAAGAATAAATCCTCATGAATAGATCTGGTGGGATATAATGTATAGAGACAAGTCAGTGGGTATAGTAAAGTATACTCACGGGTATAGTAGAAATAAGCCTGTATTAATAAGTTCGTACGAATTAATGTATCAGAATGGGTCTGTAGAAAAAGACAGTGCGAATCTGTCTATATAAATAAGATATGTGAGAATACATCAATAGAAATAAATATGAAGCAATGGGTCTGTAGAAACTAATAAAAGTTTAACTATTCTAGTACCCCCCACCCCAACTTATTATTTTTCATCGCTTACGTTCACCCTTTTTAATATACTATTTACTTTGGATAGATACATACATATATACTGATCAACTTGTTAGTATGTCATCTAAAATTAACAAGTGTGTGGTATACCTAGTCTGTAATATGAAATGCATGTCTTCCATTTATGTAAGTTTCATCGATTATAAATGTAATGTACCTCTACTAAAAACATGAAAACCAATTTACTTACAATAGATTCAGGAAGTTTAGAATTATTTTCCTTCTACGATTGCACTGAAAACAGGAGCGTACCTCTAGTTTCTAGCACTTGGGGTGAGAAAAAACTCATTCTTAATTTTTTCTCCCCCTGTTCTACCTCTTGCCTCCCCCTGCTACCTGGGTTGGAGAAGTAAACATTTTTTTGAAGTCTAAGCATCACGGGATTGGCCTTTTTTTCTGTTTTACCTAGATATATCAACAGGCAGCATTTTCCAAATGGTGAGTACCGGTACCAGGGGTGGTGCTTGGTCTACCAGGAGGAGGGCTGTACACGCTGGATCAGAAGGAGGGGTTTTCAAGAAAGTAATAATTAGGTAATCGCACATAACGGTTCTAAGAGAGTGTGTATGTGTGTATGTGTGTGCTTGTCAAAGAGGAGCGGGGCAGGGAAGGAAATTTTACAAAAAAAAAAAAAAAAAAGAAAGACAACTCTAAGAGGAATGTACATTAAATGGTTTAGAAACTTTGTCTTAAAAGATTCTCTCTTGCACTGAACTATTTATCTTAATTGTCTACCGTGCTAAGGGCAATGTGTACGTTTCAAAGAAGGTTCCCACTTTTTGACAAAGCTTATATCCACTCACTCTGTCGTCTGTCCGTGTGGAATATTTTTTCATTTTTATTTTCTCCCACTTCCCAGTCTCAGATCAATTTGAAATTTTGCTTAACTGCTTATAGTCAATGACAACAAGTACATGAATTTAAAAAAAATCTATTATTTATCAATTAGTCGTAATTAGTTGATTTTGTTTTAGAAAATGTAGTGAGCTAAGGGGAGATAAACCTTGCAATAGAGAGATGTAGCAGCAATAGAAGTGTTCTCACTTCACTCAATATAATTTGTTTAAAAGTATAGTTTATATATATATTTTAACTTGTGCCTAAAGTTCAGATATTTTATACTCTAAATATAATAGATTTATTTATCGATAACTGAACACATAATGTGATCTGCATCAAGAGAAACATAAAGTACGCTTTCTATCGATTTCATATTATATTCATGACACACATCATTATATTCATAACATACATCATAATTGTCTAATTCGATTTATGTTATAATAGCTAAAAAAAAAAAAAGAAAACCTCTATCTTTGTTCCAAATATTATGATGACAGGTTTTCCGCTTATTTGCATCGTCCTGTTAATCGCTTGATCAGAGCTAGCAAGGCAGCTACGCAATTAAGCGAGTACCACAGTTTTATTTGAATGTTATGTGTGGAGTAGAAGTAGAGGCGCGTCTATTAAATAGTTCCAGGAGCTCCAACACTCCAACTTACCATAACACATGTATGGAGGATTTTCAGAATTAGAACTACCTTCTATCTGTGGCGGAGAGAATATTGAATTACTTATAACTATGCATAGGTAAAAGCAAATAAAATTATTTTTTACATTTTAAACACTGCAGAATGAAATTTTTATAAAGCTTATATTTATTTTAACTCCTTCTGCCTGTCTGTGTGTCTGTCTGTCTGGTAGGATTCTTTTACACTTTTTTTCTCCCACTTCACATTCTAGGATCAAGTTGAAAATTTGCGTGGCAATGACAACTTACGAATCAATAAAAAAAAAAAAATAACCAGTTAGGCAATTAATTTATTTTATTTTATTTAGAAAAAAGGGAAATTAATTTTGTAGTATTGAGAGATATGGCAGTAAATATGTTGACTTACTTAGACTTAGGTCCTCCCTCGCCGTTCGGCGCATTGGGCAGCAAGCTGTCTCCATAAAGATCTATCATTGGCGATGTCTGAAGCCTCCTTCCACTTGGTGTCCACTGTTCTCTGAGGTCCTCCATGAAGGTGTGACGCCGTGTTATACGAGGACGTCCCTGTTTGCACTTTCTTCGTATTGGCCTCCATGTCATCGCAACTCTTGGTATGCGTAATTCATTTTGTCGTAGCACATGTCCCGCAAACCTCATGCGACGCTCTGTCACAACCTCACTATGTGTTCGACTGTCAGTTCGGCATAGGATTTCCTTGTTTGAGACCCCATCTGTGTAACTGACTCCCAAAATCCGTCTCAGCCCATTTTTGTTGAGCCACATTTAGTCTCTTCTCAAATATGCTGCTCTTTCAATTATATCAGTTTTATTTTTTTTTTTAAATCATTCTATTTTACTTATTTAATTGTTCAGTTCCTCCGCTAAAAGCATTCACTTACTTCTTTTATTGCTTTGGAAACATTTCTCTCAAACATTCTCCTTTCATTTTTAAAAGTTTTTTTTCTTCAAACCCACATTCTATTTGTTCAAATTTAGCGATTTCCTTTATTTTTCTGATATCCAGCAGGTCCACAAAACAGATTAGACTGGAGCGCAATGTGCTTGTTCAAGTTCTGTGGACAGTGGACATGCATTATAAAAATCGACTTATATACCGATAGTTATTTTCGTTTTTAAAAAGGATTAGCGTAATGTGATATTATTATTTTTATCATTAAAGTTAGACATTTACTCTTTGCTTTTGTATACAAGATTAGTACCATAGCGTGTTTAACTACCATTGTGTAGAGATTATTATTTAAATTGTATGTGATTATTTAGTAATTTTTTTTGCAATATTTCTAAACTTTGAAATTTAAAGATCATTAGTTTTCTTAGACAGAAAAGATCGATTTTCCTAGATAAGCGGCGACTTCCCGATAAATTATAGAATTATAATTATAAATAAAGAATTTGTTTTCAATTTCCAGACTAGATATAATATATATATTGGTCTATGCTCCTAACAAAGTATGAATTAATAAAAAATTAACCAATTAATACATTGATTAATGGTAATTAACTAATTTAGTTTGATATGGATTAAAGGACAAAAATCTTAAAGTACCGATATATGTGGCTGTCACATACGCTTTGTCTATATTTAGCCCAAGGTTTGTCGGCAAGATTTCAGCTAGATCGGGGGATTCCAAGCATGCAGCAAACTTCTGTTTTGGAATAAATGTGATTGGTTAGAAATATTAATTATTGTACGTTAATCTGTATTTTATTGGTCAATTGATTAACCAATCGACATGGAGATATTAGTCACGTGGTAACGCCCAAAGGTCTGAAAGATTCTAGATATTACCGCCAGTCTCGTGTTGGAACTCAAAGGAAGATGACATAATTATTATATTGTGTAGATCATTTAATTTAGTAGAAATATATATATTCTGTTTTATTCAAGTACATTTAATCATTGTAAGTATCGTGAATCGCTTTATCAAGTTTTGAATTAAAGTATTTGTATTTGACGAGGAGAAGTTTCTTCATTAAATATAATAATAATATACTTAGATCCTCTTATCAACTAGCAACTTCTAGATGATCCTCTTATCAACTGGCAACTTCTAGATGATCATCTTATCAACTAGCAACTTCTAAATGATCATCTTATCAACTGACGATTTCTAGATCCTCGGCAATCACGATCATTGATTGTGCAGTTTAGATCAAGTTCAGATTCAACGTGACATCTAGCATCATTGATGATCGTGACAATGGCTATAAATATACAGTTCTTCTTCTTAGATAAGCTATATATATATATATTACATTTTGCTTGAGTTCTTTTTTGTTTTCTCGTAATGTTCTCCGAGGGAAGATAACATTTTATTGAAACTAACATTCTTTATTTGTTTCGACATTTTACAGACGTGATATTGCTTGGTTGGGGGATAGGTCTAGTACTGCTGCAATCTTGGCACAGACTTTACTGTTAACATTTTACAGACGTGATATTGCTTGGTTGGGGGATAGGTCTAGTACTGCTGCAATCTTGGCACAGACTTTACTGTTAACATTTTACAGACGTGATATTGCTTGGTTGGGGGATAGGTCTAGTACTGCTGCAATCTTGGCACAGACTTTACTGTTAACATTTTACAGACGTGATATTGCTTGGTTGGGGGATAGGTCTAGTACTGCTGCAATCTTGGCACAGACTTTACTGTTAACATTTTACAGACGTGATATCGCTTGGTTGGGGGATAGGTCTAGTACTGCTGCAATCTTGGCACAGACTTTACTGTTAACATTTTACAGACGTGATATCGCTTGGTTGGGGGATAGGTCTAGTACTGCTGCAATCTTGGCACAGACTTTACTGTTAACATTTTACAGACGTGATATTGCTTGGTTGGGGGATAGGTCTAGTACTGCTGCAATCTTGGCACAGACTTTACTGTTAACATTTTACAGACGTGATATCGCTTGGTTGGGGGATAGGTCTAGTACTGCTGCAATCTTGGCACAGACTTTACTGTTAACATTCTTTAAATTAAAATGCCAGCATTTAGCATGGGCAATGCACTTAGTGTGTTTTTTTTTAAATGGCGTCTATCTGTCTTGAACATCATGGCCATCGGAAGAAAACTATTACTTAAGGAATGCTCCCAAGAACAAAAACATAAACCTGTCACCTGCTACAGTTAAGAACAAAACGTTTATTTAGATTTTGCTATAGTCAAATCTTTTCAAATCAAAACTGCCAACAAATGTTTTGACAAACCTTCTATAACAGAAAATAATATAAATAATATTAGTTCATTCAGATTTGCGTCCAGAAATATTTGGATAGGAGCAATTGATAACACGTGGACCTTCTCCCTATATATATATATATATGTATTCACTTACCTGCATTGGAAGTAATAAATACTTTTATTGCCTTATGTAGAACCGATGGTAAGTTACAAGTATGTTACCATCCGACAGGAAATGCAACATCCTGTTGAAATTTGAACCGCAAAATGTACTTAGCACCTGAAACTTTCACTAACGAACAGACAAAAATGTAAACCTCTTGAAACAGGTGTAGCGGTGCTTCTAATAGCTCAATGACTCTCTAGCTTTCTCATTCTCTCTCTCTCTCTCTCTTCTCTCTCCCTCTTCTTTCTCTCTTTCTCTCTCTCTCTCTCTTGTGTAGAAAATTTCCCTACTTGCTACTCTTACTTTATCTATCTATCTATCTATCTATCTATCTATCTATCTATCTATCTATCTATCTATCTATCTATCTATCTATCTATCTATCTATCTATCTATCTGTCTGTCTGTCTGTCTGTCTGTCTTTCTATCTATCTATCTATCTATCTATCTATCTATCTATCTATCTATCTATCTATCTATCTATCTATCTATCTATCTATCTATCTATCCCTGTCTGTCTGTCTATCTATCTATCTATCTATCTATCTATCTATCTATCTATCTATCTATCTATCTATCTATCTATCCCTGTCTGTCTGTCTATCTATCTATCTATCTATCTATCTATCTATCTATCTATCTATCTATCTATCTATCTATCTATCTATCTATCTATCTATCTATCTATCTATCCCTGTCTGTCTATCTATCTATCTATCTATCTATCTATCTATCTATCTATCTATCTATCTATCTATCTATCTATCTATCTATCTATCCCTGTCTGTCTGTCTATCTATCTATCTATCTATCTATCTATCTATCTATCTATCTATCTATCTATCTATCCCTGTCTGTCTGTCTATCTATCTATCTATCTATCTATCTATCTATCTATCTATCTATCTATCTATCTATCTATCTATCTATCTATCTATCTATCTATCTATCTATCTATCTATCTATCTATCTATCTGTCTGTCTGTTCGCCTGCCTGCCTGTCTATCTATCTATCTATCTATCTATCTATCTATCTATCTATCTATCTATCTATCTATCTATCTATCTATCTATCTATCTATCTATCTATCTATCTATCTATCTATCTCTCTATCTGTCTGTCTGTTTGCCTGCCTGCCTGTCTGTCTGTCTGTCATCTCCTATATTCATTAGATAGGGTAAGTAATCCTTTATGGATTAGAATGGTACCATGGCCTAAACTGTGCCAATGTGACAAATACCCAAAATATCTAATATATATTCTATTAGTAAAATTTGTATAAAATGTAATGTAGTTTAAAAAGGTACCAAACTCTTGCTAAACAAGATTATGTCTTATTCCCTGCTTCTCTCCCATGGCTAAACACATGTCTTGCTCTTATTTTATTAATTAAACCCAAGCCCCATGTTTTCGTGCCAGTAGATTAGCCATAGACCATGACTTTATATAATTTTTTTTTTTAAATTTTAAGAACAAAAATAAAATAAAATAAAAAAAAACAACAACAAACAAACAACGACAAACAAACAAACAAATCTGTATTTAGGTCTGAATGTCCAGATAACAAATGTCGGTAAGTCAGGATAGATTTCATTGACTCTGCAACATCAGTCAGTATTACAGTGATACTCAGCCTATGGACCGTCGGCCATGTCACTGTGAGAGCCAGCTCCTTGAAATATATCTTGACCCTAAATGGACACTAATCAGTGCACTCTATGTAAACGTCATAATTGGCAGTACAATAGTTCTAAATCAATCACAAATGGTCAGAAATGAAGGTAGGAAGTTGAATAAAGTTTAATTTTCTGATACTTGTTATTTTTTTCTTAGCCAATTTGTTTTTATCGATTTAAAAGAAAATATGTATACATTTTAAAAATGAAAATTATTTACAGCAAAGTTCACATCTCATCCAGAACGTCATCGATAACCATCAAATTATCAAATGGACATCGTCAAACCTGTAAGAATTATGTTCCCTTGTTTAACTTTCTTCTTCTAGATTACAGACGTTACATCAGAAGTAAAGATACTTACGTGCATGTTAATCAGTCACTCAGCTAGGTCGTTGGTTTTTCTGGCTGATTCAAGCAACCTATTCCATCTCCAAAGCCACTAGGAGAGAATATGCACTTTTCGTTGGACATAGTGTCATATAAGGAAATATTTCTGTTACTTTTGTAGTTAAAATCACGTGTATGTTTCTTTTTTTTAAAGCTTGAACTGTGCCACAAAGTCCATATACTTTTTAAGACCAAAGATGTACTTTAAACTTGTTTATTTGTTAATAAAAAAATGTGACATATTTTTAATGCCAGAAAATGGGTAAAGAATCATATATTTACAGTTTGAATACAAAAGAAATATTCATAAAAAATCATTATATTGGTCAAGAATCATTTAACATTTAAAACTGTAGGAGTTGAGATTTAATGAGCGAGATGAAATACATGGTCAGTTGGCCGGTGGGTCAACTTATCAATACTATGGAGTAGTTTGAGATAGTTTTGTTTATTCGCGTCACCATAAATAAATTTCCATTGTACAATCCAGAGGGCGCAGATTCTTGATGCCTATCACAAGACAGTGAGTAACTGACATGATTACACTGTGAAGACATACATTCACAAAACAGTCACATCAACTCAGGTGTCTCAGAAACAGCCCTTCCATTCACCCCATTAGATAGAGTAGTAACTCAACACTGTGAAGACATACATTCACAAAACAGTCACCTAAACTCAGGTGTCTCAGAAACAGCCCTTCCTTTCACCCCATTAGATAGAGTAGTAACTCAACACTGGGAAACAAAGGTTTTCAAACCTACAGGATCCTAGGGTAGATAACTCACTAGTTTTTCATGTCTCCGGTGGACAGACGATAGAAGTGTTGATGCTCTACGTAATTTTTTTTGCACATTTTTAGTACTTTAACTCTTTCTCTCCGTAATTTTTTACCACATTCTGGTGGAATCAACGTTGGTATCGTCAATAAGAAGAGAAAGAGTTAAAACCCAATTTCTAAACGCGTGTGTAGCACAAAGAATGTTTAGTAATTTGGAAACAGCTCCCTTTCAATTGTTTATTTTGTTTATTTCTATCCAATCCTCTCACGATTTTCTTGTTTTCATTTCCTTTTATTTTTCTTTAGGTTTCCTTACATCGCTTCCACAGTTCACCATATCTCTTCTCTCTCTTTGTCACTTGTTATTTTTATGGCTTAAAGAATGTTAACCAGATTAGTGCGAGGGTAACTGTGTACATATTTATGGTGAACATTTCTAAGAAATACATTCTTCCCAAACTAGATTTTCACTAAATAAATGAAGTCAGGTTTGTGACATGATCACCCAAAATGTAGCCTGGAAGAACAATCGATTTACGGTCAAAAGAGTTGAGTCGAAATTCTTGAAACTCTCGACTTGTAAGTTTGATTGAACAAAGCGCTCTGTCTAAGAGAGGTCTAAGCTAATGTCCATATTTAGCACAGCTATTGCCAATGGGTTGGACACTCCAAACGTACGGACTAAGATACGTGGACAAAGGCCGAGCACACCGCCATTTTCCCATAGTTTACCAAGCTAACCGAGCAGTCTTCGCCATTAATGAAACAGTCTCTTGAAGAACAAAGACTGCATTTTGACATGGTCGAGGAAGCTCTCTTAAACTCCGCACTGTGCAATGGGAATGCTCTCGGACACAGGAATCTTGTTTAGTCTAATAATTTCCTCACACGATGGTTTCCACTCGAGTGCCCGTTGAGGTGGAAACATAGCATGCGTTCTTTCTGGTGACTATTCAGAAGTAGCTTTTGTATAGATGTTTTACTGAAATGTTTATCATTCCTTGCATTGTGCAACCATTAATAATATTGTATAGTAAAAGTAAAGAACACTTTTCAAACCTTGCGAGTTATAGGACAGATGATGTAAAGGTCATATTTCCAGGATCTACGGTTAAAGAGGGTGTCATGTGGCCAGCACAACGACCAGTCGTCTTTACTTTTACGCGACTAATGTCATGTACCCCTTAGGGGCGTCCTAAAATTCCGAAATTCAAAGCCCAGTCTTCAGCGAGATTCGAACCGAGGCCCCCTCCCTCGCCCAATCAAGAAGCCATGAATCTTACGACTCATCCACAACGCCCTGCTATCGAAATGTTGAAAAAAAGATCTTAAACTCGATTTCGTAAAAAAAGGTTTTAAATATGTTTGTTTAAAATGTCTGTTTAAAATGTGCCCGACGTATGATGTGAGTAATCACAGCTCATGCTTTTAACACTCAAGAAAGTTGTACATTTTATAAAACTTGTACAAATATCAAAGAGTATAAAAAATGTGAATATAAAAATGGCGTAGCTGTTCTTTATCCATGACATAAAAATCTACTGACAAAATATTTTCTGAAAGTCCCTGAAATGAGGAAGTACAACAGAAACTTGAGACAGAATGTAGAGTCTAGCATGAGGTTTGAGACCTGAGCGAACAAATACCACTTAGGATTGCGCTGCAGAGTCATCACCTCAAAGTGGTCTAGGATTGTCAGGATCACGTAGCCGCACGTACCAAGGGAGAGAATCAGGAACATGGAAGCTGCTGCCCTTGTTAAGTTGACAAGAGTTATCTCATCGTCCCTGTTCTTCAGAACTCGGTTTTCGACGTCAGTGTGAACTTCGTTGGAAGCAGAGGCGGCGTCCTTCTCTTGCTGCATGAATATGGAGCAGTAGTTTCTGCTGAAGTGACCCAAGCCGCAGTGGAGGAAGAAGACGAGAACGGTGATGACCATATGAGGTATGATCACGTGCAGGCTCTCGATGACCAACAGAGACTCGTAGGTCATGGAGTTCTCGTCCGCGCATGTGTGGATCACGTTGAAACGGGAGTAGGTGTCCACAAAGTACAGTACCAGGAGCGCGGCGAAGATGGCGAAGGAGATGACAGTCATAAGGATGCAGCTCCGGCTCTTGGAGAGAAAGTAGCTCTTCTTGGTGGGGAGGTACACGGCGAGACACTGCTGGACACACAGCATCACCAGCATCCACACTGCGATGGTGGAGAAGAACTTGCTGAACACCGCGATAGTCTTGCACAGGAAGGCGTCCAGGTTGACGCGGTGGAGAAGCAGCTGGTTGTCTGTGAGCTTGACTACGATGGCCAGCGTGTCGAACATGGCCACAACGGACACCAGGAGCGAGGACAGGCTGAGGGGCTGGATGGACTGGCAGGTCACAACGATCAATAGATTTCCAGGCAGTCCCATAGCAAGCACCGCAAATAAATAGTATTGATTTATGTCCCTTGTTGAATGAAAAAAAAAAGAATGTAATAAAAAATTAAAGATTTAAGGATATTTTACGTATATTAGAACTAACTATTGAAACATAATTACTATCAAAACTACAATGCAATAATTATGAAATTAGAGTATTAATAATTATGATTGAGCACCTCTATCATTTGAAATCTCGTGACTGACTAATTTAGTAATCATCAATTGAAACATTGTGAATAAAATTACGAGGAGCCTCGATAAAAGAAAAGAAAAAGTAAAGTTTCCTTTTCAGACTTTATGTGGTCTATAGGGCAGATAATGTTAAGTAGCCTCGATAAGTGATTAGCGATTCTCAAATAGTTTGAGACCTCTTTGAGACCCCAAGAAAATATAAGTTAAATAGATTTCCAGCTGACAGCGGCTTTGTATGGCAAAATATGTAGGTCGCAACTGGTTTTGCGTGATCATGTGAAACACTTCGGACTCAAAAGATTTTGACTTGACTTAGTCCTTTTGACCCCGAGTCATTCCCGTAAGCTGGGTCCATGCTTATCCTGACATCTTCAACTCTGAAGAAACATCCGAAACCAACCTTGCTAATAGTAACTCCCGTGAGATCAAAACTTCTTTGGCAACTGTCGTGTTTCTTGATTCGTCCATCACTTAAACAGCATAGGTGTATCACTCTACTAGAGATAAGAGAAAATTTTAGCTTGTAATAGAATATAGTGATTGTCAAATACCAGAGCGATCTAAAATATTCTAGATATCTAAATTTGAATTAAAATGTTTATGCCTCCATGGATATTATTTTTACAAAGCTTCTATCAACTCACTCTTTCTGTCTGGTCAAAAGTGTGTACACGTTATTTCTCCCACACCCATTCTCGGATCTAGCTGAAACTTCGCGCAATTATTTATTGACATAGATAAGACATGAATCAATAAAAAGCTAACCAATTGGACAATTAATTACTGGTAATTCATTACTGTGTTAATAGCAACAAGTGAAACTAATACTCCAGTATTCACAGATATGGCTGAATTTGTTGGGTTTAATCCCTTAAATAATTGTTACCGCTACTTCTCCCTCACGCATTCTCCGATCAAGTTGATACTTTAAACAGTTATTTATTGTACCTAACAAAACCTGAGTCAATAAACAAAATACTCAAATAGTGAATTTATTATTGGTAATTAATTACTATGTTTGATATCGAATAAGGGAAATAGCTTGAACATTACTTTCAGAATAGTCTATCCTTATATTTTGCTTCTTTAATTATCTAATAGCACCTTAGTTTGAATGAAACGTGGGATGAGAAGAGGAATGTTGGAGATTGTGAACAGTTTGTTTTTTTATTAAGTTGACAGCTTTTAAAAATCAAAAATATTTTTTTTTGCATTTTCAAATGTGTTATCTGGTACAATTGTCGGATTCTGCGGATTTGAGTAAAACAAAGTAGATCACTAACAGTTTTTCTTGTCGACTTTCATGACAAATATTTATTTCAGCTGCCAGAAATATAGTTCTAAGCCAAGCAGTGCCGGATTTACCTCTAGGCAACGTAAGCTATAACTTAGGGCTCCAACTTGTTTGGAGGCGCCCAAAAAAATGGTTCCAATGATATTGTTAACCATTTTGAAGAAAAATCAAAGAAATAAATTGCTTTATTTTGATTACATGTGCCCCAATATCTGAAATATCTTAGGTCCTCATCAAGTCTTAGTTCGGTCCAGGTTGAACTAAAGTGACTAATTAAGACATAAAAGATGTACAAGAAAGATGCTAGGTAATGTAGCCAGCAGTACAATAGATCAACTCCTTGGTCCAAAGTTTAGTAAGTAGCTAGTGCTTTTTTTGTGACGGTACGCACCGGTACGGCGTACCGGCACCTTTTTCAATGTTTGGGTAAAATATTACTTTTCTTGTATTTTAACGTTAATTATTAATTTATTAGTAGTTAAAAGTTAGACAATCTATCACTGAGTACCGGCACCTATTTTTTTTTTTTTACATAAAAAGCACTGTAAGTAACTATAAGTAAACATCGTTAGACTGTATTTAAAATGCACACCAGGCTTTACCTTAAAATCAACTGATAAAACTTTAAAGACATTGTCGATTTCTCATGCAACTGATACAGTCACCACATTTAGATATGTTTTTAAATGTCCTTACGCCCTAGATAAAAGAAACTACATACTTATACTTATGAATCTTTACAAATATTAAAAATAATATCCACAAACACAAACATGACAATCACCAGACAATTTATTTATATAATTTTCTAAAAAAAAAAAACAAAAACAAAACTTGTTGAGCAGCAGTTAATCATTAACATTTTACACAGACACAAAGTAAACATTTAAAGAGTTAATCAAACGATAACTAGTATCAATCATCATTAATTCAAAACGAGCAAAAATATATATTTAAAAATTTTGTTAATTACCTGGAATAAAAATATGTTAAAAAATGTCTCTCTTAAAACCTTTATATTTGAACTATGCCAAATTAGAGGTTGTCCAGCATGGAATCAGTTTCCATGGAAGTGTATCACAGATCAGAGCCAATGTTTCTGACCTATATATTGATATTTAGCTGATGGTGCCATTCTCCGGTGATTTTTGGGGGAGGGTGGGAGGTTGGGGGAATGGTTCATTATTTATGAGACAACCACACTTGGCTTGAATGCCACGAGTTAACATGGAGATTACGTCCAAGAGGAATATTAGCCGTATAGAACGGATAAGTTCATGTCGACAGAAACAGTATTTTTGGGGTGGGGGTGGGGGGTGGGGAGGTGCGGAAGTGCTTCATGATCGGGAGGTTTGCGCTTTGTACAATCACAATGTCGTCGAGTTCAAGCCCTTTCCGCGGTTATATCCAGCAGCCTTCCAGAGTTTCCTGAATGAGATGGTGAGGAAAACGTATACATCTTTATTTCCATCAAGAAACCCGTACAGGTCAAGTTAAAGAAGAGCGTATGTTTCTGTTGTGTTGTCTATACAAGAGTCCTTGTAATCACAACACATTTCTATAAGAATCAATAAAGCAGTCTTAGTCTTGAAGATGTTATCACAGAAAAAGATGGCTACCGTTTTAAAGCTGAAGAATGATTTACAATTGCACAATCAGCATTTTGGACTCTATTGAAGTTCAGTAACTGAAACACACTGGAAGTAAATGAGTGGGACTCCTTCAATGGCCGATATGAGGAAGCTTCCCAATGCTCGCGCCTCAAAAATCACTTCGGGATTCATATATATGTACCATGGGCGTAGCCGGGGGGGGGTTCTTGGGGTTCAAAACCCCCCCCCCCGAAATGAAATCCCCCCCCCCGCAGGGGGGGGGGGCGGAATTAAGTGACTGATTTTTGCTTTCATTTTGTTTATTTTAGGTGAGATTTTAATACTAAATCATCACTTACCACAGCACAGCCGAGGCAGTTTTGAGTTAAAAACCCTCTACCAGGGGGTTTTGAGTTTAAATCCCCCTACCAGGGGGTTTTGAGATTTTAAAAACCCCTATCAGGGGGTTTTGAGATACAAATCCCTCTACCAGGGGCTTTGAGTTTAAAACCCCCTACAGGGGGGTTTGAATTTTAAACCCCCTACAAGAGGTTTTTGCAGTTAAATCCCCCTCTTCTATAAAACAAAACAAAACAAAATGCAAACAACAATCCCCAAATTCCAACAGCACAGTTGAGGAAGATTTTGATTTTAAAACCCCATCCAAAATTTACGATATCCCCCATCTTCAATATAAAAAAAGCAAATTACACACTCAAAATTCTATGAGCGTAGCTAAAGGGGTTTTGAGTTTAACCCCCCTCTCCTTTCCAGTTGGGGTTTGAAGCTAAAAAGTACCTCTTCAATATAAAAAAAAAGCAAATTACACACTATAAAATCTATGAGCGTAGCCAAAGGGGTTTTGAGTTTAAATCCCCCTACCAGGGGGTTTTGAGATTTTAAAAACCCCTATCAGGGGGTTTTGAGATACAAATCCCTCTACCAGGGGGCTTTGAGTTTAAAACCCCCTACAGGGGGGTTTGAATTTTAAACCCCCTACAAGAGGTTTTTGCAGTTAAATCCCCCTCTTCTATAAAACAAAACAAAACAAAATGCAAACAACAATCCCCAAATTCCAACAGCACAGTTGAGGAAGATTTTGATTTTAAAACCCCATCCAAAATTTACGATATCCCCCATCTTCAATATAAAAAAAGCAAATTACACACTCAAAATTCTATGAGCGTAGCTAAAGGGGTTTTGAGTTTAACCCCCCTCTCCTTTCCAGTTGGGGTTTGAAGCTAAAAAGTACCTCTTCAATATAAAAAAAAAGCAAATTACACACTATAAAATCTATGAGCGTAGCCAAAGGGGTTTTGAGTTTAAATCCCCCTCCTCCAGATGGCTTTTTCTTTAAAGTTTAAAACCCCTCCAGATGGTTTTGAGTTTAAAATTCCCCTACAGAGCGTTTAGAGTTGAAAACCTCTCTCTTCGATATTATTTTAAAGCAAACTACAGTCACCAAATTCTATGATCGTAGCTAAATGGGGTTTTGAATTAAAAACAAAACAAAAAAAGACCCCAGAGATTTTTTAGTTTAAAACCCCCCAACAGATGATTTGACGAAAAAACTTTCCTTTTCCATATAAAATCTAAAGCGAAATACAGGCATGTAATTCCAAGAGCGTAGTCAAGAAAGGTTACAAATGTCTACCAGTGGCTTGGGCTCCATTAATTAAGTGTGAATACCGAAATTGAAAATCATTAAATGTGTCTCAACAAAGATGGCTAAGACAGATTTTAGGAGTCAGTCATAGAGATCGGGTCTAAATCAAAGAAATCATATGCCGAACTGGGAGTCGAATCCTTAGTAAGGTTGTGACAGAGCGTCGCATGAGTTTTTGCGGGAAGATGTTTTCCGACAAAATGAATTACGCAAAATAAGAGTTGCGGAAACAGCTTGCCGGAAAATGCGCCGAACGGCGCGAGAGGGTCTAAGTCAGTAAAAATAGCACATTAGGTTTTTGAAATAAAACTTTTTAATAGCAAGATAATGCACTGTAGATACCTCAGAATATGCATTTTGTTGGCTTTCAATACCAGAAATAGTGCTCGGCGGAGGGGCTTCGCCCCGCGCTGGGGGAGCGCTGCGAACTCCCCCAGACCCCCTTGCTAGCAACGGCGGGGAATCTACAATAAACAATAAACGTCTTCCGAAAGGGTCAGAATGTAATAAAGATTAATTATGTACACACACACACACACATATATGTATATAATTTTTTTTCGCGGGGGGGGGAGTGGGGGGGGGGGGTCGGGGGAAGGAATTCCCCCCCCCCCAAAACCCTCCCCGAAAAAAAATCCTGGCTACGCCCATGATATGTACATACATGCAAAATGCATACACAAATACATACACACATGCACTCACTACTTCAGAGGCTTATATTTCGTTATGGCGCTGGTAAAACTTGACCTACACATGGGACAAGGACTAAGCGTTGTTCGGAGATGTAGCTGGCTCCAACCAATATGGACGACATGGACATGGTGTGTTTGTGGGATAACTATATTGTCACTAGTGTATGAGTCCTTCGTGATTTATTTTTGCACGTATGAAAAGCTTACCATTTAGTTCTGTGCAGCTCTAGTCACTATTTTAGTCATTCAGTATTTCACTAGAGAATGTGCTACATTAAATAGAAGTGATTGAACTGTTGAATCTATTCATCTTTCAAACGTAACTGTAAGGCTTTAGTCTCTACTTTTTGGATATTCCGATATCTTCATGAAGCCGACTTGGTTTCATGACCGCATTTGAAAATATGATATACATATCAGCGAGTTGTCCTCAAGACTGACGTTGTCAATGTTTTAATTGTTTAAAAAAATGTTAAATTACCTTCCCTTTGGCCCCCAGCGCCACCCATTTTCACAAAATCGCCCCCCTGGGGGGGGGGCACTAGCGCCCCCGTAGAAGACCACTGCTATTGAGCGTGTTAGTACTGATCTTGAATTTCATATTTGTCATCATCATATCATCTCTGCCTGTGGTCCCTTCTAGGATATCTTTCTCTCTGTCTCTATCTCTCTCTCTCTCTCCCTCTCTCATTCCCTCTCTCTCTGTCTCTCCCTCACTTTCTCTCACTCTCTGTCTCTCCCCCTCTCTCTATCTCTCTCTGTCTCTCCCCCTCTCTCTATCTCTCTCTGTGTCTCCCCCTCTCTCTATCTCTCTCTGTCTCTCCCCCTCTCTCTGTCTCTCCCCCTCTCTCTGTCTCGTCTTTCCCCCTCTCTCTCTTTCTGTCTATCTCTCTCTCTGCCTCTCTCTCCCTCCCTCCCTCTCTCTTTCTCTGTCTCTCTCCCTCTCTGTCTTTCCCTCTCTCTCTCACAGACACACAAAGAGAGAAAAGTTTCTACTTTAATGATGATTAATGTAAGATTTTAATCTTTAAAAATGGTTATTAATGTCGTTTTTACTTGATTAATACTCAACTAGGGAATAGTTACACAGCGAACACATCCGTTCTTTTCTACGATATAAACACATTCTCGTATCCACACGTAACGTTTTGGACATGCAGACAAATAAATGGACATTGGACATACAATATAATACAATTTATTTAGACATAGAACTGTTTACTAATCGTACATAAGTATATAGTATCTAGCTACATCAACTATATTTTTCTAAGTAACCTGTTTTTCCCCCCACTTGGATCATCATAGTAGGTGTCTGTATACTAATCGTACATAAGTATATGTCAGTGGCGTCACTAGGGTGGGTGTCACCCGGTGCGGTCAACTTAGGGTTTCACCCCCATTCCCCCCATCAGAAATATTTTGTGTTTTTTTTTGTTTGTTGAGCCATAATACACATTTTTTTATAATTAACTACATTAATTGATTGTTAAACAACTATAAGAAAGAGTGTCAATTAAAATTTAAAAATCAGTTGTTACAATCTATCTATAGCCTATAACTCAACTTTGCAACAATGCAAATTACAAGTAAATTACAATTTTTTTTTTCTCTTTTCTAGATTTAAAACTTGAAAACGTATTAATCACTTTAATTTCTTTAATGATTTCGTTTTTAATAAATTTGCCCGTTGTGAAAGTGTCGTCTGTTCCATTGTCGAACGTGTTGTGCTTTTGGTAAATAAAAAGTTTGATTAGCCAACACTTTGTCAATAGTTTAAAGGTAGGCCTACATTTATGTATCTTAAGCCTTGAAGTACATCTTCCCTGCAAAAAAAAAAATAAAGCAAAGATATGTAAAATGAAACGTGAATACAACATACCAATCCACCAACTCTTTATAGATTTTAAAATGGCTTACGACAGTATCAGAAAGAAATATCTATATGACACTCTACTGGATTTTGGAATACCTAACAAGCTGACAAGACTTATACATATGACATTAAACAACTCAAAAGGTAAGGTCATAATTCAAGGAGAACACTCAAGAGAGTTTAGGATTAAACGAGGATTAAGACAAGGTGACTCACTTTCTTGCATGCTTTTCAATTTGACACTGGAGGGAGTTATAATAAATATACACATAAACACAAGGGGAAATATTACTAACTACTTCAGGAGAGAAAACACAGGTCCACAACCAACAGGGACGATATACAGCCAACCTCTACAATACCTTGCTTATGCCGATGACATTGCCTTATTGGGTAAAGAAACCTCTGACATTGCCAGAGCCTTCACACAACTAGAAGAGGCATCTCGACCAGCAGGACTTGAGGTCAATGACAGTAAAACCAAGTACATCACAATGACAAGAGACAATCAAACAGAGGGACAAAATATCAAAATCAAAGACCACGAATTTGAAAACGTCCAAACTTTCAAATATCTAGGAAGTACAATTAATTTAAAAAATGACCTACTAACAGAAATAAAGGAGAGAATAGCAGGAGGCAACAGAGCATTTTCTAGCACCCACCATTTACTTAAGAGAAAAACAATTTCAAGAAAAACCAAGAAAATAATATACAAAACCATAATAAGACCAGCAGCAATGTATGCAAGTGAGACCTGTACACTGACTAAGACATCTGAAAATTTACTTAATACTTGTGAACGGAAAATCCTTAGGAAAATCTATGGTGCCATACAGGATGAAACAGGGTGGAGAACACGCACTAACCATGAGTTATATCAATTGTATGAAGACCCACCAATAGTGAACGAAATAAAAAAAGAACAGACCACGTTGGGCAGGTCACCTTGAAAGAATGTCAGACAACAGAGGAGTGAAAATCGTATACAGGCAAAAACCAAAAGGCAGGCGACCCAAAGGCAGACCCCGAATGCGATGGATTGATGATGTGGAAGCAGATCTGCATCAGCTTGGGGTTAGGGCGTGGAGACGAAAGGCCCAGAAGAGATCTGAATAGAAGGATGTGTTGAAGCAGGCCATAGCCCTCCATGGGTTGTAGCGCCACTGGGATGAGTGGATGGATGTAAAATGAAAGACATCTGGCAATAGGTCTTAAGCTGCGCCTCTATAGGCTATAATTTTAGGATGAAAAAATTATTTCCATTGCACTAAAACTTTTAGGCAAGAAGCATTTTCAGAAAAAGAATGTTGAACACATAGAATAAGTGAATGTTATACACATCTGTTAAATAGCTTTTCTGTTGGTTCTTAAAATTTCCTGTAATCCTTTATGGCTCCATACACCGAAGCTGCATTTTTGTATATTCCTTAGCTCGATATATCCTAAATTCAAGCTTACTCCTTTTTATACACTTTAAGATATTAAGTAGATTTCATAAGCTTTTTTCTCTCTTAAAATATTATAACTTATGAATCAGATCAGAGTGTACTATGTCAGGTGTGCTGTCAAACAAAATACAAAGGTGCTTACAGTAATTCTAATTCTTACGTCTTTTTCTAAGACATTTATAAACTTTTCAACATTATAGATACACTTTCAGTTATGGGTTTTATCCACACAACTTTTCCATCATCTTATGGAAATTCTATATTCAATAAAGACTCGTTGTTTATATGGTCACAAAATGTTCTGAATTTATAGAAACAGTCGTGCAATATATCCTTCCACTGTTTTTCATCTTTACATCAATCATAGCAACAACTTCCTTGTCAAATGTATTCGTACCCAGATGACTTGTTTTCCAATTTTCTAAACGTGATGACTATTCTTCAGACATCTTTTGACATTCCCATTTCGGACTTTATTTCCACCACTTATTAAATTAAATTACTAATTTGTATTTCAATTCTATAGAATGGAAAATAGTTGACATAACAACAATAAAAACATACAATTTCTTGATATTAAGTGACTAAATCATTCCCAGTAGGAAAAGCATCGAAACCCTTCTTTTAACCACTGGCGCACTTTTCCTTTTCCTCGGGATAATTTATGTGAAATAGGCAGACGACAAGAAGAAACTATCCTCTAAAATATTGACGTCTATATCATTCAAGTGACTCATTGTAACATTTCCTTCATCTAGGTTTCTATGACATTCAACTTCTGAAATTACAGCATCATCTTCAGAAATCTCCATAGTCACTTATTTACTTTCTAATTCTACAAAATTTACATTAATTACATATTTTATGCATGAAGAGTGTCGTCATTTTTTAAACAGTGACCATTGGTTAGCATCCTGATATTACGGCGCTGGCCAATATTTCAATAGATTCGATAAAAACATCGGTTTAAAAATCAAAGCTAATATACAGCTGAAAGTAAGGTTAAACAACTGCTTTTGATATAAAGTGTAATGTAACGTTTTGGACTATTTGTAAAAGTTAATTAAAAAACAAAAAACATGCTTAGCCGATATATATATATATATATCAATTGTGAATAACAAGATCCAATATTTAGCCACTGACACTTTTTTAAATTCTCAGTTATTCCAAAAGTGCATTTTTTTTCACTTGGGTGTCAACCTCCTAACGGTGTCACACGGTGCCTACCGAACCCCCCGCACCCCTCTAGTGACGCCACTGGTATATGGTATCTAGTTACAGTCAACTATATTTTTATAAGTACCCTGTTTTTTTCCACTTGGGTTTCACCCACTAGTAGGTGTCACCCCAGCACGCTCCTAATGACGCCACTGTATTGTGCTGTTACATTATATAATAATAATAATAATTTTATTTATAAAGCGCTGTTAACAAACAAATTGTAGGCTCAAGGCGCTGTGATAACATTACAAACACAAACATGAGAGCTAGAATGACAAACTAATCTAAAAAAGTTTTAAAGAGGTAGGCTTTAATGTTATTCTTGAAAGTAGTGTAGAATGTTGTCTGTCTGAGATCAGTGGGGTGTAAGTTCCAAACCTTTGGTCCGTGCACTGAAAAAGCCCACAGACCGTAGCTTTTGAGGGAGAAACGTGGCACCACTAAGAGCGTTGAGTCATTTGAGCGCAGAGCTCTCAGATGGACATAGAGTGTCTAAATTTCGAAAATACAAGGGCATTTCTTTGTAGCAGATATACTGATGACATATACACTAAATATTGACTTCTGATTTTTGAATAACCCTAGCTTTCAATACGTCAACTATCTGACAGTCTCTACACGAGAAAGTTTTTCAGTATTTTTGTTTTGTTTAATCGCTACTTCTGTAAATAATATGATGGTATCTAATAACTCGTCTAGATACATGAATGAATGGTATGAATCGAAAGTAATTAAATTCTTGTTATTGCAGCGGGGATTTCTCTCAAACTCTAAGGTTGGATAATCGTGCTGACTGCACACTGTAGATCCACAAAAATATAAATGGTTAATTTTATAGAAGCTCATGAACTAGACCGCACCCACACTTTGACGGTGACTGTGGGATGATAGGGAACACTGGCTCTTTCAATTCTTCAAAGTTTATTTTATACAGATATTCGTCCTTACATATTGAACTCGGCATTAACTTTCTACTAAGTTCATAAACAATAATCTTAACAACTGGCTTCATAAACGTTCGTCTATAGCAGTGATTCCCAAAGTGGTCTATATAGACCCCCAGGGGTCTATGAGGACTTCCAAGGGGTCTACGATATAAAAAAAAATAAATTGGGGGTCTATGAGATGTCCACGGGGGTCTACGATAATAGATTTCATCACGAAGGTCGTTACATTAATTTTTACATCTCATTACTGTAATTCTTTCATACACTAATGTGTGGTTTGCACCTTAGTTAACTCTTTCAATAGTCATCCTGCTATTTAATTAAACGAAAAATTGTTGTATTCAATTTCAATACTTATTTAAATAGTTTAATTTTGTCTGCATGTAACTAATGTTTAACAAAAAGAAATGTAGATTTTATTTAAAATTGGGATTTATTCCTTTCTTAACAAACTAGCGGTTGCCAATTGCCCCCTTTTTTTACAACGATATGAAACCAATTACGCAGGATCATCTGAGATAATGTCACCCTGATAAAATCGATGAAGAGTTGAAAAACTTTCGAACACTCAAAGATAAAGTGCTGAATAGATCCACAAAATCTCTTTTCGACATTTTGTAGAGAAGATGATGGTTTGTGAGCGTCTTACAATATCTCTTTACTTATAGTAAAATACGGAAAAACACTATAGATAAAACAGCGATTTTACCAGCCATTGTAGTTTTAAAAACTGTTTTACACAAATCTACACCTATTATGAAAAGAATTTCTTTATGCAACAATACAGTTCAAGGGCACATCTGTGGTATGAGTTATAAAATTAAAAGCTTCTTATGTAATTCTTTACAAACGACATATGCAGTTTGGGATCAGCGGCGTCACAGGCTCTGACAAGGTGTAGCGCTGTGTGGTGCAGACTGCCGACTCCATATTTTCTCTCAGGCCTGATCCCAAAACCTTTCCCATGTTTGGGTTTAGCTGCAAGGCAGCAGAGTTTCGAATTCAGTTTTCCTTCTGCTAGGTGGGTGGCAAACTAAGGCTAATCATCCCTTCCTGCTCGAAGCTTGCTGGTTTAGGCGACAGTTACTCGCTTTCGCTCCTTCTTCTGTTAGCGACGGTAGTCCCGGAGAAGCCACGCGTGAAAGATCAAGAAATGCTAGAGAAACTTTGCGAAAACGTTAACAATGATGCTTAAGAGAAATTTAAAAAATTTAAAATTAAAATTTTTAAAATATTTAAAAAAAATGTTGATGACTTTGTAAAAATGTACAAGTTAAGCAGGGGGTCTACCGAAAACCAGAAAGCATGACAAGGGGTCTACGAGACGAAATAGTTTGGGAACCACTGGTCTATAGTGAGGTTCATGTATCAACATTCAGCCAGGACTTTATTTATTTTTTTGTTGTCCTAGGCATTAGTTATGATATGGCTTGATTTGAATTCAGTTACACTGAGAGGGCACTGAATCCAGATTTCATCTACTGGGTGCAGGGCCGGCCCTAACAATTGCGGGGCCCTATGCGAAACGGATTGCGCGGGGCCCAGTCTGGGTAGAGTCAAGTTATGTCAAAATTAATATTTTAATTAAGAAAATACATTCGTCTTTGCTATAAATTTTATTAAATGAAAGCTGACAATGCCAGTATTTTTTTAAAATCGTGCGTAGGAATGACACCCCAAAATGACAATTTTGCCTATTTTTCAGTACTTGTATGAGTTTTCAGGAGATTTTAATAATTTCAGGAGATTTCCTGGACTTTTTGAAATATTGTGCTATTACATGAGATTTCCAGGAGGCCCTTGAAAATCAGGAGGCTGCAGAATCCCTGTTATCATAAATAAATTACAATGGTTTAATTAGTTAATTTACACTTAAAATTAGCGCGGGGCTTATGAAAGTGCGGGGCCCACTGCGACGGCATAAATTGCAGTGGCCAAAGTCCGGTCCTGACTGGGTGGGAGGGTGTTAGATTTGGTTTTCATTCTAAATGGCCCACAGGTTTCCTACGCCACCGGTTAACACATTTATTCTCTATGGCCCTGGTTAGTCTTGAAGTCGTCATGCCGACTCGAGGCTAGATCCTGACCTGTCAAAACATCAGACCAGGAAACACTGTGCACTCAGAAAGCGAACGGTATACCAGGGAAATCTCAAGTGCGCGTATGTGTATGTTGGTGCGAGGCTGCGCGAGCGGCGATGTATGCGTATCTGATAATCGTCTGCATCTAAACAAAGCTACCCATGTATTGCACGCGCGCTGATGTCATATTCATGTGAATTATTTAAAACTAATTACGCAACACGTTTAGAATCGCGCCGCGATAGGTCAGCGTGACACATTAGCACGAGCAAGGGAAATGGCAATTGTACTCTGGTGTTTACGAAGTGTAATGTAACTCACGTAAGCCAGGAGAACTCTTATTATTTTATGGCGCGCTAAATAAAGCACAGTGCAGCAATCGGTTATTATCATGTGTATGTTACTTAGCAACATAGCACATAATGAATTGCATTCATTGTCATCGTGTGGCCAAGTAAAAGCCATGACTCCATTTCACGAACCTTAGCATCCTTATGATGGTAGAGCATAAAACAACAACAATTCAGTAAATCGCTTGGCTTTCGAACCCCGGTCCCGGGTTTGAATCCTGGTGAAGACTGCGATCTTTAATTTCGGGATCTTCGGCTCATATGGATACCTGGCCTGACCTGAAAAGTAAAGGCGGTTGGTCGTTGTGCTGGCCACATGACACCCTCGTTAACACTGGGCCACAGAAATAGATAACCTTGCTATTGATCGCAATGTCTGCATGGGAAACTTTACTTAATACAACTTTAACATGAATAAGCAATACATATTTTTACTGTCAAATCTGGTTAATTGGATCACATCAATACCGTTGGTTTTGGTTCCATTCACCGGCTGGTCCAATTAACCAGAATAATATAATATAATAGGATTGACTTTGGTAACCTCGAATTCGGTCCGAATAAGTGGCTGACCCGATTAACAGGTGGTCCAATGCAGAGCCGGTCCTACAGATTGCGGGGCCTTATACAAAACGGATAGCGCGTGGCCTAGTCTGGGTAGGGATAAGGATAATAAGTGAAAATTAAGAATTTTTGTAATAAAATAAATTCGTCATTTCATTTTATTCATATTTTACTTAGTGTAAAATCACGGTCAAATTAAATTACGAGCCATCTACAATAGAAGGTATAGTTTTCCAACAAAAGCTGATAAACATTCACATCTGCCTTTTAGATTTACTTTTTTAAGAGATCAAGACATATTTAGATCTAGAATCTATATTTAAATCGTATCTCATCTTATATAATACAGACGTTACTTCCAAAAAGAAGATGTTTACGTCCTACGCGTCATACTAAGTCACTGGTTTTCCTGGCTAACTCAGGCAACCCATTCCATGCTCTAATAGCACTAGGGAAGAAGGAGTACACAGTTGTCCTAGCATATGGAACGAGGAAGCCATGGAAACCATGGTATAAGTTATAATGGTTTTAATTTAATAATTTACAACTAGTGTTAGAGCGGGCCTATGAAAGTGCGGGGCCCACTGCGGCCGCATAGGTTGCATGACATAAGACCGGCCCTGGTCCAATGAACCAGATTCGATTGTTTTACGAACTGTCTTGAGGACAGTGAAAACAGACAAAAAAGCTACACCTGCGAGCTACTCGTCTTCAATACATTTTATTAACATACTGGATTGGTCCTTTTAGGACATGAATTATTTGTCTGTGATTGACACAAGTAGTGTAAAGTACAAATGAAACAAGAGCATGGGTATGAACTGGTTGACCACCTAATCAGTCTGAATTAGAATCCAATCTAGCCAGCCTATAATATAGAAGACAACATAAACCAGCCTGAACGCTGTGGCTATTTTAAGCATGAAATCTTGGTGATGCCGGGATGGCTACTAAGACACACTTCCAATAACACTGAAGCCACAGGTTACACTGAAACTGGCTATTAAATATATTGCAGCGTAGACTGCAGGTTGTTGTAGATTGTAGGTCTCCTTTCAATAGCTCATTGCATTGAAGGTCAACGTAGGGTAGATTGAGGTAGAAATTGCCAAAATCCACACAAACTCTGCAAATGGATCAAGAAAGTGTGGTTATTAAAATATAGATATTGAAATATTTGAAGTTACACAAATAACTAGCATCAGGGCCGACCTTAGGCATAGGCAAACTAGGCCTCGCACAGGACTCAACTTTTTTTTTACAGAAAAAAAAAATTACGTAACATGATTCAAATCTCTAGCATATAACTCTATGAGTTCATGTCAACTAGCCAAGCTCTAAGTCTCTTCTTGCTTCAAGATTTAATCGCGAATGCTTAGATCTACTTGTTGGACTTCAAATGTTCTTCCTTTGGATGAAATATTGGAACGTTATTTGTAATCTGGTGTTCATGAATCGTCCATGAAGCACACCCGTGCTATCGGCGATAGAGTATGTCAATAGTTGATGAAGATATTGATGCAGGAATGTTTTTAATGCATTGCATAGTTTTCGGTCTTATTATTTTTTTCTATTCGCTTCGCCCAGGGCTTCCAATTATCTGTGCCGGTCCTGCTAGCAGAAGACAACTGACCTACATTTTTTCTAAAGATGTTTATACATTTTTTGGCAGCTAGATCTAGTATTACTGTATAGTATTTTCTATTTTCTTTTTTTTTATATTTTAGTTATTTTTTTTAGTTATTTCCTTTAAATAACAACAAAGTTCTGCTTTTAAAAACATCAATGATATCTCCGTTTGTGTTCATGAACGATTCTAAATTAGCTGATTCAATTATTGATTGATTTGAAAGGATATTTTTGAGGATTCATTAATTACTGAAGACAGACGCAATCTGGACATGTAACACAAAACCATGACTTTCACAAGACATTCTGTTTGGTGATCCAACAGAAGGCAGGAGAGCCGCTGGTCGTTCACTTTTACGATAAACTGATGTATGCAAACGCGACATGAAAGTCTTCAAAATCGACACAAACAGTTGGGAAAAAGTGGCACTTCAATTTGGCGGTCTTTGTGCAATGCACTTACTGCGTGTAGTAGTTCACGAGACTACCCAAAGTCAGGTTGGCGAAAGGGAGAAGTAATTATAAGCCCTCCATTACCTATAAAATGCGTTCAATGACACACGTCTCACATAATCTCAACCAGGGCCGGATTTAAGAGAGGGCAGGCGGGGCTACAGTCCCGAGGATTACACAATAAACGAGCCTCCAGGTCAAAGATGCAAATATATCCGAATTTCGACGGGACAGAAACTTTTAAGTTTGTTTTTTTTCTACATTTTTTCCGCATTTTTACGTCTGGCAAAAAAATGTCGGGATTAAGGAGTATGGCAAAAGTAAATACAGCTCCAGATTTAGAACAGTGCGTTTACCAAGAGCCTTACCCTAGACAAACTCAAAAATATACACTTTTTAAAACTTAATTATATGCATATGAATTTTCTTTTTAAAGGGAAAACATTTAATTTACAAATAACTCTATTTCTTTCTTCTCAAAATAACATGCTTTCTATATAAGTGGATCTTCATTAAAGTATTCGAAAAAAGTGTAGGGGTCTCCACAAAAATCCTGGCCCGGGGCCTCCACATACTTAAATCCGGCCCTGCAGACAACCATCCCACTCCTTCAGTTGTAGAAATACTAGTCCCTGCAGACAACCATCCCACTCCTTCAGTTGTTGAAATACTAGTCCCTGCAGACAACCATCCCACTCCTTCAGTTGTTGAAATACTAGTCCCTGCAGACAACCATCCCACTCCTTCAGTTGTTGAAATACTAGTCCCTGCAGACAACCATCCCACTCCTTCAGTTGTTGAAATACTAGTCCCTGCAGACAACCATCCCACTCCTTCAGTTGTTGAAATACTAGTCCCTGCAGACAACCATCCCACTCCTTCAGTTGTTGAGATACTAGTCCCTGCAGACAACCATCCCACTCCTTCAGTTGTTGAAATACTAGTCCCTGCAGACAACCATCCCACTCCTTCAGTTGTTGAGATACTAGTCCCTGCAGACAACCCTCCCACTCCTTCAGTTGTTGAAATACTAGTCCCTGCAGGCAACCATCCCACTCCTTCAGTTGTTGAAATACTAGTCCCTGCAGACAACCATCCCACTCCTTCAGTTGTTGAAATACTAGTCGCGGCGTAACTATTAACACTGACCAGAATAATGGGACAGCACCTAAACCAGAAGCTTGGAACAGGAGGTGCACGTCAGCCTTGGCTGGGTACCGACTATCAAAGACCCTGAATCCAAACCACTGTTGCCTTGTGGCTAAACCCAAACATGAAAAAAAAAAAGGCTTCGGGGTGTCAACCCTGAGTAAAAAAATAAGGGGTCGGTAACCATTGGGCAGACCGCAGCACACAGTGTTATATGCAGCCTGAAATTGGGACGCTGCTAATCCTAAACTGTATATTGTTTCTAATAAGCTTATTTCAACTCACTTTGTCTGGTACACATTTTGAACACGTTATTTCTCCCACTTCCCATTCTCGGATCAAGTTGAAAATTTGCACAATTATTCATTATTCCTAACAAAACACGAATCAATATTAAAAAAAAACAACAACCAATTAGTGAATTAAATAGAGGTAATTCATTAATGTTGTTTGAAAAGGGAAATAAATCGTACAATATTTAGAGATATTTAAATGTGGAGTTGTTCCACTTTGATATTATTTTTTTAAATAGTTCTTGTTATAATTTGCTTTTCTTCTCTAGACCCAGTAGGGAGAGAGGACTTCTGTGTGGGCGATAACATTCCGGCCATAGCTCATGTCCAGGTTTTCGTCTTCTTCAAACGCGTAAGATGAACAATTTCCGTTTTACGACTGAAGGCGGCCAATTCAATACCTTAGTCTACCTATGGCACATAACATAAATAACTTAAACATCGGACCTGGTCTATGACTTGAGAGTTGAACACAGTCTGACGTTGACCTCAGTTTATCTGGAAAGTAAAAAGTTTCACAAATAAAAGACAGACAAGAAAGTAGAAATGCTGTCAATAATAATAATAATAATAATCTTTATTATCCCTTAGGAAATTAGTTTTACAATCGTGCATTACAAAATGAGAGCAAACAGTGTGTACACAAGATCTACGTTCATACCCCAGTTTCTCTTCAACATTACATGCGAAATTTACAAGTTACATTTTATTCAACGGTTTTAATGCCAAAGGAACAAAAGAGTTTCAGTGTCTATTTGTTGTTGTGATCGCTGTCTTATATCTTCTTTGTGATGGTAGAATGTTAAAATCATGAAGAAGAGGCTGATTTTTTATGCTTAAAATTTTACATTAGCAATGTTCTTCTCAAATAGGGCTCCAAGGGCGGTTTGTTTGTTGACTATGATTTTGACTAGAAACATTATTCTGTAGGTTCAGATTGCCATACGAGGCAGAGACCTGCCGAGACAGTGAAGTTTTAGTGTCGGGGTTATGTTCCTAGAGGCCATTGAGTGAAGTTTTAGTGTCGGGGTTATGTTCCTAGAGGCCATTGAGTGAAGTTTTAGTGTCGGGGTTATGTTCCTAGAGGCCATTGAGTGAAGTTTTAGTGTCGGGGTTATGTTCCTAGAGGCCATTGAGTGAAGTTTTAGTGTCGGGGTTATGTTCCTAGAGGCCATTGAGTCAAGTTTTAGTGTCGGGGTTATGTTCCTAGAGGCCATTGAGTGAAGTTTTAGTGTCGGGGTTATGTTCCTAGAGGCCATTGAGTGAATTTTAGTGTCGGGGTTATGTTCCTAGAGGCCATTGAGTGAAGTTTTAGTGTCGGGTTATGTTCCTAGAGGCCATTGAGTGAAGTTTTAGTGTCGGGGTTATGTTCCTAGAGGCCATTGAGTGAAGTTTTAGTGTCGGGTTATGTTCCTAGAGGCCATTGAGTGAAGTTTTAGTGTCGGGGTTATGTTCCTAGAGGCCATCGAGTGAAGTTTTAGTGTCGGGGTTATGTTCCTAGAGGCCATTGAGTGGAGTTTTAGTGTCAGGGTTATGTTCCTAGAGGCCATTGAGTGGAGTTGTCTTTCAAAACGTACCTCAATATTTGTTGGTTTGGGGATTCCCGGGTATGCTATTCTGCCTCAACGTGGCACCCGGGGAGAATCGTTTACTTGAGGAAGTAATTAGGCTAAATGAATAGCAAAACAAAACTCCTGTGGGAGTATCCAAGGGAATGCGAGAGCTTTCCCATTGCACGGTGTGGAGTTGAAAGAGAGCTTCCACGTCCCTGTCGATAATCCATGCGCCTTTCCTTAAGGGACCGTTACACTAATGGCGAGTTCTGCACGGTTAGCTTGGTACAACATAGGAAAATGGCGGAGGTTCCCGGTGTACTCGGCCTTCGGCCATGCATTCTAGTCCATGCGCCCGGAGTGCCAGATACATCGCAAATAGCAATGCTTTACATAGGCATTGACTTGGATCTCTTCCAGACAGAACGGTTTGTTCAAGCAGGCTTACACGCCTAGAGTTCGAAGAGCCTTCAGCTCAACTCTTTTGACAATCACATGGTTTGGGGATTATCTCTACAACAAATACATAATTTTCTACGGCTTTGGATTCGACCGTAGTCCTACAAGGGCCTTAGTAACAATCGGTCACTATTCAGTTTTCAAGTTCTCTATTTCAGATCTTGCGATCTATGGAGCAGATGATGTAAAAGTCATGTGTTTTTGTGGACCACGGTTTACAAGGGTATCATGTGTCCAGCACGACCAACCGTCTTTAACTTTCCCGAACTAATGTCAGGTACCCATTAGAAATTAAAAATCACAGTCTTCAACAAGGTTCGAACCCGAGACCATTCTGTTCGGAAGCCTAGCGCTTTACCACTCACCCACCGCGCCTCATGTATTCAGTTTTACAAGCTTTTTATAGCTTTGAAGTTTAAAGCTATTTCTTTGTTTGGAATTAATAAATGAGGTGTGTCAGGCACGCTTATTCCTGGACAAAATAAAACTAAAGAACAAGTCAGGATTCGAACACAGTGCTTACGTATAATTGTATTCTACGTGCTCTTTAATTAAAACAAAGAGAAAGCTAATGTCAACGTACTTGGCTCAAAGTAGATCTCATAAAGATGTGAACGATTGCACATCCCATTGGTCTCTTCAAAAGACAGCCGCAAGACTGTGTTAACGTGGAGGTAAACAAATGTCTGACTCACGCAGTCTTCGTTGGTTACATGTTTGACTTTTTTACCAACTGAAATACTTAATTTAAAATGGTCAACTTGGCGGACGCAGTAGACCACATTCACCGTTGTCCCGTAGGGAACCATATAGGTTTGGATATTCAAATCCGTTGGAACTTGATTCATGGTCAAAGATTGGAGATGTTGTCCTTGAAATCAGAAATTATACAAAGAGTTGAACAAGTACATCTCCAAGTATACGAGGTTTAAGCTATACTACACACTATAGCAATGCACCCTCCATTAAAACATCAAGACTAAAAAACATTCAAGCATTAAAAAAAAAAGCTATTTCAACATCACTGTAAATTAACCCAGATCTAGAAAAAAAAATCAGTCGTAGACCAGAGATTAGATGTACTTTTTCAATCACTTGTTATTAACAGTAAAACTGCGTTTGCAATAAATTAGGAGACGCTTGTATTAACTTAAACGTGATAAATGTTTTTTTTTGATGTGCAGTTTAGTGATAAAGAAAACATTTAATATATAATTCTGTAATTAATTAAAAAAAAAAACTTTTGTATTTCATATTTTTCTAGTTACGACATGCTGACTGCACAATGGGTTAAATTTCTTTTCTGGACATTCGCGGGAGGGTGTATCTGGGAGAAGGCTGCAGTGTTGTCTTTAAGCGCTCAATAAACACTATTCAGATTCGGTCAGGTTTTAAACTAGAGCCCTCTTGATAGCGGTTTACGTCATTCAGTAACTCATCCCTGTTAGGAAATTGCCAAACTGCAAAACGAACTACTTACAGTCTACACTGTAAAGTTCAACCACTTTCGATAAACTGTTAAATTCGATGTTTCGATGTTAAACTGCTCTCAATGGAAAGTTAAACTGCCTTATATAAAATGTTGAAATTCAAGACAGCAAAGTTAAACTGCCTTCAATGCTAAATTAAATATGCTTTCAACGAAAGGTTGAAGTAGTTTCAATACAAATTTAAACTGCCTTCAATGCACAGTTAAGCTGCCTTCGTTCAAGAGTTGAATAGTATAAACTGTACAGTCTGATCGATGTCATTCACGGATTATCAGGGTCAATATTTTTTGAAATTAGACTAACCACAAACCACTGAGATTGCAAGGGGGAGAATCCAAACTGGGTCTTCAACTTTATTTTACAAGATACCCTCCCTTTACAGAGTTACGGCTATGGTGTTGGAAGTAACAAGACTTATAAAATGTAGTTATTTACCTTAACCGTTTAACTACTGTAGTTACCAAATCTGAATTCTATATTGACATGTTTTATTGAAGTCACATATATCGTGATAAGATCAGACCCATGTATCACAATTATGTAGGTTTCCCAATTTAAATTTAACATTTATTTCTAAAAAAATCAATATATCTAATTAGTAAAAATTGTATGCATGCACTCAAGTCTCTATGCTACTTTAACATGCCTAGAGCGCTCAGGTCTCTATGCTACTTTAACATGCATAGAGCGCTCAGGTCTCTATGCTACTTTAACATGCCTAGAGCGCTCAGGTCTCTATGCTACTTTAACATGCCTAGAGCGCTCAGGTCTCTATGCTACTTTAACATGCCTAGAGCGCTCAGGTCTCTATGCTACTTTAACATGTATAGAGCACTCAGGTCTCTATGCTACTTTAACATGCCTAGAGCGCTCAGGTCTCTATGCTACTTTAACATGCCCAGAGCGCTCAGGTCTCTATGCTACTTTAACATGCCTAGAGCGCTCAGGTCTCTATGCTACTTTATCATGTTTAATGTCTCTAGGTAGACACTATATGACACTATATAAAACCTGGTGAGGTTTTATGTAAGGGTTCAACACACACACACACACATTTCCCTAAAAATTTAAACTTGAACACCCACCCCGCCCTACCCTTTCATTCACGTGATCATTTTTCAAACATTCTAAACTTTCACACAAACAAATGCTAATCACAAGTCTTTAACCTTCCAGGAACTCACTGACGATCAGGGGCGTATCCTCGTGGTAGGAAGTTAGGAAGTTATTGTGGATAGTCTTCCAGACGACAAACACCGTAGTCTTGTTGAACTCTGCGCTGGACGGCACGTGCAATGTGACCAACATGATGTCCGACACGTTGAGACAGATGACCTTAGTTTTGACTATTGTACTAGAGCAGTGGACCAAATCAACTGAGATAGACTGCAAGCAAACAGTTCTAATTTTAGTTCGCCTTATTGTGACGCATTGAAGATGTTCATAAATGGAGGCTAATGCTTATATAGCAAGCTTTGTGGCGTATCCGGTCTACAGAATACCGAAGTATTTTATACATGTTAATAATCCTTGTAATAAGTTTTGTGCACGTATCAGCATTGTCAAATCAAATGTCTAAGCTCTCTAGCTTGTAGAACAACAGTAATTGTTTTATATTATTTAGTAGCAACAGTAATCTTGCAATATGAGGCCATTGACATTGTCTAGTTCGTAAACAAGTTCCCCATTCAGACCTTTCGATCTATAGGGCCGATGATGTAAAGGTCGTCTGTTCCTGTGGCACACGATCTACGACCCTTACCTTTCCCCAACTAACGTCAGCTACCCATTAGAGATGGGTGGGGTCAGAGGCACCCTGAAGATCCCGAAATTTAAAATCCAAGTCTTTACCAGGATTCGAACAAAGGATTTGCCTGCGTTAAATGTGTGGGCCGCTGCTAAGGATTTGCCTGCGTTAAATGTGTGGGCCGCTGCTAAGGATTTGCCTGCGTTAAATGTGTGGGCCGCTGCTAAGGATTTGCCTGCGTTAAATGTGTGGGCCACTGCTAAGGATTTGCCTGCGTTAAATGTGTAGCTCAATGCTGGTTCAAGACGCGAAATACTGTACTCTTTTTTTGTTGATTTTACTTGCTCTAATGCCAACATTGAGTATGTTTAGAATTTCTATGTTTGGGGTCTCAATGTTTGGAGCTTCAATGTTTGGGGTCTCAATGTTTGGGGCTTCAATGTTTGGGGTTTCAATGTTTTGGGTTTCATTTTTTGGGGTTTCAATGTTTGGGGTTTCAATGTTTGGGATTTCAATGTTTGGGATTCCAAAGTTTGGGGTCTCAATGTTTGGGTTTCAAAGTTTGAGGTCTCAATGTTTGGGGTTTCAATGTTTGGGATTCCAAAGTTTGGGGTCTCAATGTTTGGGATTCCAAAGTTTGGGGTTTCAATGTTTGGGTTTCAAAGTTTGAGGTCTCAATGTTTGGGGTTTCAATGTTTGGGGTTTCAATAGTAATATAAAAAAAACTTACAGGACTCTTTATCTTCATGCTGTTTCTAGAAAACACAACGTCCATCAGAGTCCACTTGTAGGCAGGATTGGTGACACCCGTGTAGTTGAGCGCCACCTCCACCCCAATGGTGTCCACATCCTCCTCCACAACACCATACTGACGACAACTAAAGGAAATGGAGAAAACTCGGAACCAGCTGATGGACTGAGATGAGCTCCCTTTGCACAGAAACAACAAATAAAATTAAGAATTGAACAGGTATAAACAAGGATCCCACTAATGATTTCTACATCGCTAAGAGACAATTAAAAATTACAATCAAATTTGGTAAATAGAAATGTCATGAGATAACTTGCATGACTAGATGCATGACTAGATGCATGACGCGTAGGACTTAATAATCTTATTTTTTTGAGGTAACGTCTGTATAATATAAGATGTCAAAGGCTTTCATCAGAACAACATATACGATGTATAGGGGTCTGTCTAGTTCACAGAATTTTTCCTGCATCAGTCTTAGAGACGATACCATGTCTATAGTGAATCTACCACTCCTGAATCCACATTGAGACTCAACTTAGAAGCTATCACTTGCACTCTCTTGCAGCACGGATAGTCATAGTGTCACTTTATCAAATATTTTGCCAACTATGCGGAAGATAATATTATTATTTAAATTTCTTATTGTTAATAGATGTTAAGATGTAGGCCTACCTTTCATAAGTATAAAGACTATGATTATTATTATCATTTCTCTGATATTTTTTTTAGATAATCAAAGAAATGATAAGAAAGAAAGTAGAAGAGGTAATACCGGATCTAGATGTAGTTCATATTTTATAGTAACAGGAAATTTTCAAATTTTGGACTTTCTTTATTTACGGATAAAATTCCTTTGACGGACACTTTATTAGCAATTTGAGACAAAAGTCTAGACATTTTTTTCAAATCATAATAGATTAATAATTTACACTGAACTATCAACATAGGCAACTAAAAATTAAAAGAAAATTAAATAAAAAGAAAGTTAATTGAATACTTTTTGTTTTTGTGTCTTTCAATTAATTCTGAAGAGCTTTATGCCGCGTGTACATATATAAGCATAAGTTCAAAGTCCGTGACCTTCGGCTCTCCTGCCTTCTATTAGATCACCTACAGAATGTTTTGAGGGAGTCGACCTTGAGGCATTCTGTGAATATATCAAAGCCAGCCATCTGGCACCCTGCTCTTTGTAGCACTTCTTTATTGGGGAAATAATAATAATAATAATAATAATAATAATATTGTCGACAAATGCCGAAAATGTGGAAATGTGGGCGAGTCGATTGAACACATTATGGCAGGATGTCCAGCCCTATCAGAATCAGCCTACCTAGGTCGCCATAACCAAGTTGCAAAGTTAATACACCAACACCTGGCTTTGACGTACAAATTGATCGGTAAGGACACTCCCCCTTATTATAAATACTCTCCGCAAGAGGTTCTCGAGTCTACTGAACATCTGCTGTACTGGGATAGGCCTATTCTGACCGACAAAACGGTAGATTTCAATCGCCCGGATCTGCTGTTCATCGATAAAAAAGAAAAAACCGCTACCATTATCGATATCGCCGTACCACTGTCTCATAATTTAAGAAAAACTGAGATAGAAAAACAAAGAAAATATGGGAACCTAGGCTTGGAGATTAAGCGTCTATGGAAATTGTCCAAAATAACAATATACCCCATTGTTATATCAACCGAGGGGATAATAACAACTGACCTCACAGACACCTTCAAGGCCCTTAACATTCCTAGGAACATCTTCGTTGCCTGTCAGAAGGCGGTACTGCTGCAGACCTGCCACATCACCAGAAAATTCCTCAGTGGAAACTGTTAAAGGGACTACGATGAATTTTGTTTCTCTTTAGCGAAACTCGACCCTGGCAGCGCCAGAGAATGACTACTCGTTCATTTCTAACATAATAATAATAATAATAATAATCTTTATTATCCGTAAGGAAATTTGTCTTACAATTTGTGCATTACACCAAACAAAAAACATTATAACTATAAGAAACCAAAGTGTACATTCACTGATAAATCCAGATGGAGAGCATGCGTAAAGGATGGGTCCTGGATAGCAGATCGTGTACACACCAAAAAGAAGAAAGGAGAAAGTGTTACACCGACTGGTGATTACATATGCCCAACCTGTGACCGCAGCTGTGTATCTAGAATTGGCCTCTTTAGTCACACAAGAAGTTAAAGAAAAAAATAGAGTGTCTCTAAACGTAAAATGCTACACCAGCTTTCAATCATTTTAAGTCTTTTGTTTCTTTTCTCTCTTCCACTCTCTTATTCAGTCTTCCTTTCAATCACTTTGGAGCGATCTCGTATCTTTCTGTTCTCCTTCTCGAAAAGTTTATTTCATTCTACTCCTCTTACAATCCCATATTCCTCCATTACTCTTTCTCTCTTCCTCGTTCTAATCTCTTTTTTCATACTTTGTCCTTTCGCTATTAGATATTACATGCTCTATTTTTTCACGTATTGTTATTACAAACATCTCCTCCTTGTCTCATTGTGAGGCAATAATAGTGTGTCGTTACAAAAGACAAACAAGCTAATGTTGCCCAATTTACCTCCGTTGTACAAACGATACAGAGTTAAAGATATGCAATTATAACCAACCAATTTTTTTTTTTTTTGGGTTTTAACTATCTTGACTCAGAACGAAAGAAATATAAGTATAAAATATTGCTACAAATATGCATGTTGTATGCAGATAGTTCTTGAGAAGGCAAGCCTGGAGACTATAATGACCTCAAGTATGTAGTTGCATCCACCCACTCTAGCTATTGAAACACTAAGGCTACTTACAATGTTAGGGTTAGAGTTAGAGTACAAGCTAGAACGTTGAGGACTGCACAACAAGACAAGACTTCCGGTGTAAAGATGTCTGTGACAAGTCCCCACAAGGCAGAAAACTCTTTTTTTTTCCTCACATTTGAAGTGTTTTGAGTAGGTCATCCACCCGACCGACAAGTGAAATTAGCTTTTGAAAGTGAGAACTATGAACCTCCCATGTCCCCCTCCCCCCTCCCAGTACAATAGGCTTATGTTGATAGTTTTCATTCATTAACAGTTCTAGTATCCAACGCCTTGTAACAAATCAAGTCAAAGAAGATTTTGAAGTTTCTATTTCCAAGTTATGTAAAAAAAAAAACAACAGCCTTTTTATTTAAAGGACGAATAAAATATGGCTTTAGATATCTAGAGTTTTACATTTTACGATGTTTACTTCAAACGTTAATAATTAGTGTGCATAAATTAAAAATGGCCTATCAGGCTGACAGCAGTGTCCTTAGATGGATGAAGTCAGGTGACAACGCGACAAATTTAACCTGGGCTAAACAAACTGATGAAAGGTAAGACTAAGATCCTTTTTTTTTGTTTAGAAATTAATTTTTTTTAAATACAAAATTATTTTTTTTATGGGGCCGAGTGGTAGAATGGTAGAGTGGTAGAGTGCTTGGCTTGGAGTCTTGAGTTTGAATTGCGTTCAAGTCTGGGATTTAGAAATTTGCATTATTAAGGACGCCTCTAAGTATACCCCATTCTAATGGGTAACTGGTGTATGTTGTGGAAGTAAAGGTAGTTGGTCGTTGTGCTGGCCACATGACACCCTCTTTAGCGCAGCCATAGAAACCAATAAGCTTGACATTACCTGCTTCTATACATCTCGAGGTCTGAAAAGAGTCGCTACACATTTTAACATTCTATATTCTTATCTAAATTATGGTCGTAAAATAAGCATAGTAATAACTACATTTCTTGTACACCAACTAGGACAAATTCAGAATATATTTATTATATATATTTCAAAATACTATGATGCCTTGACTGTACCAGTACCTTTTCACTATCCAGACGCCATTTTCTGTGAGTGTGTATGTGAGTTAAATACTTTTACTGACAATGGATGTTAGACTTTGTCCTATTAACATTCCATCAAAGTATTTGACTGACACAATGGATGTTAGACTTTGTCCTATTAACATTCCATCAAAGTATTTGACTGACACAATGGATGTTAGACTTTGTCCTATTAACATTCCATCAAAGTATTTGACTGACACAATGGATGTTAGACTTTGTCCTATTAACATTCCATCAAAGTATTTGACTGACACAATGGATGTTAGACTTTGTCCTATTAACATTCCATCAAAGTATTTGACTGACACAATGGATGTTAGACTTTGTCCTATTAACATTCCATCAAAGTATTTGACTGACACAATGGATGTTAGACTTTGTCCTATTAACATTCCATCAAAGTATTTGACTGACACAATGGATGTTAGACTTTGTCCTATTAACATTCCATCAAAGTATTTGACTGACACAATGGATGTTAGACTTTGTCCTATTAACATTCCATCAAAGTATTTGACGGACAGAATGGATGTTAGACTTTGTCCTATTAACATTCCATCAAAGTATTTGACTGACACAATGGATGTTAGACTTTGTCCTATTAACATTCCATCAAAGTATTTGACGGACAGAATGGATGTTAGACTTTGTCCTATTACCATTCCATCAAAGTTTTTGACTGACACAATGGATGTTAGACTTTGTCCTATTAACATTCCATCAAAGTATTTGACTGACACAATGGATGTTAGACTTTGTCCTATTAACATTCCATCAAAGTATTTGACTGACACAATGGATGTTAGACTTTGTCCTATTAACATTCCATCAAAGTATTTGACTGACACAATGGATGTTAGACTTTGTCCTATTAACATTCCATCAAAGTATTTGACGGACAGAATGGATGTTAGACTTTGTCCTATTAACATTCCATCAAAGTATTTGACTGACACAATGGATGTTAGACTTTGTCCTATTAACATTCCATCAAAGTATTTGACGGACAGAATGGATGTTAGACTTTGTCCTATTAACATTCCATCAAAGTATTTGACGGACAGAATGGATGTTAGACTTTGTCCTATTAACATTCCATCAAAGTATTTGACGGACAGAATGGATGTTAGACTTTGTCCTATTAACATTCCATCAAAGTATTTGACGGACAGAAACCTTTTTACTTGGGAGTTCTGCTGTTTGTGTAACTCCAGAAAGATTATACACAAAATCTTGAGGTTTGGGTTGATGAGCTGCGTGCTTGTGGCCATGCCCATGTGCCTTATCTTTTTTTTTTTTTTTTACAATAACTCTATTCAGCTCATATCTTCATGGAATCTTCTAAAAACAAAAAAACTTGACACAGATGTCAAAAACATCTCTAGCGATTTTCCCAGAAAGTTGATTTATATCGTTGGGAAAAGAAATACTAGCTTTTGGCCATAGTAATTTTTTAAAAGTATAAATATAAAATAATTTAAATTTGGCTACAGAACTAGAATAAACCAGTGATGCCCAACCTGATTCGACCAGCGGGCCATTTTAATTTCCGACACTCGTGTCGCGGGCCAAATGACCGAAATGACATTGACCTGAAACAATTTTATTAGAAACCTGTGGCTCTAGTACTTACTGGGATATTTGAAGTTTATCTTTGTTTTTACGCGTTGGAAAATGGCTTCACGTCTCTACTTAAAATATGAATATCATTGTAGCTACCTTTACCACCGACTCATTTTTTGTCTCTTTTTGGTAAATATTCCCATCGATCCTCCTATCTCTAGCCATAGTTTAACAATATTTATTTACACCTCAAGGCAAGAATGGCGTCAAATTTGTTTTATAATGCCGTCTATATGTTGTTGTTTTTTAAAGAAAAAAAAAACAGCTACACTTTCTTTACAAATCAAATATCTTGGATTTTTCTCATGTTTCCCCCAGAAAGTAAAGATCCATTCACTTCCCTAGTAGATCCTAAATTCAGAGTCTACTTGAAGTTTCTTCGGCTCTCCCATTTCATAAACGTACACATATTAAATATCGTGGTACCAATCCATCAGAGAAAAAGTGAAGACCCAAAGTAGGTAAAGATACATTTTTCAATCTTTTTTTTTTGGAGGGAGGGGAATTTATACACTGTCACTTTGTGCTTACGGTTCGGCGAGCCGGACGGAACCCCGTCGCGGGCCGGATGTGGCCCGCGGGCCGTATTTTGGGCATCACTGGAATAAACTATTCATACAAGAGATTAATGAATCAATGTCCAGAAACATTTTGTGCCCCGTCTTCAAGGTCAAGATGTAAAGCCCTTTAATTGGATTATTATAAAGTGTAGAAGATCTATATCTATATCTACCTATTCGCTTAACCAGGATTCTTTCTCTGAGTGAGAAGTGGGGGGGGGGGGGGGGGGAGCAGATGTAGCGGGGTAAAAAATGTTCCATTGTTTGGTAATCTAACATTCATTAATTATTAAGAGAAAAATCTCTGTATAAGTTGTAAAAAGGGGGTATTGTCTTTTTAATAACATATTTTAATTTTTTTTCTTGTTAGCGGCCCACGAAAGGGGAATAGATGCTATTAGTTTTGTGTGGTCTGCCTGTCCGTCCTTCCGTCCGTCCCGTTTAGATCTCGTAAACTAGAAAAGATATTGAAAATCCGACATCATGATATTTTAAATAATTTAAAATTCTGATGCTAAGGCCAATTTTTTTATTTTCTGAAAACGAAAAATATAATTGTTAAAATCAACTCTGCAAGTAGTTATTTTCTTTAAAAATACACCATTTTTACAACTATTAATAGCAACAAATACGTAAGACTATTCAGTAAGTGAGATGACTTTTTATCATTTTTGATACACATTTAAGCAAACGGTTTTAGATTTTTTGTCATTTTTTTTTAAAATGGCATTATTAAGTAAACAAATCTCAGTCCAAGAAACTACTTATGTTTAACAAAAAAAATTTTACTTTTATTTTTAAAGAGAAAAAATGTATTCAGTTTGCATACAATTCGATTTCAAACAACAATTAATAAGTAGTGTTTCATATTATAGACGTACACTGTATCTATCGATTGCTACAAATCACAGCCATTTGGGAAAAGTAACTAAAGGGAAAACTTTTATTGGTTGAAAGAGAAAATAAAAGCTGAACACGTTAAAAAACATTTAGATCAATTAGATTATCATTCAATAACATCTGTTTGACCAGGTTTACATTTAAAATCGCCTTCACCTTCGCCCTTGTCTGTTGGACCGTTGGGGCATCACTCAGATCTGTCAACCGTCTTTCTCCATTCCTCTCTGTCCTTTGCATTTGATACAAATTTTTTCACTGTCTATTCTTTGATGTTTCCTTCCCATCCCTTTTTTCTGTCTTCCTCGTTATCTTCTTCCTGGTACTGTTCCCTGAAGGAAGGTGTTTGCGAGTTCTGAGGTACTTGTGATGTGGCCATTGAGTTTACGTTTTTTGACAGTGGTTAGTAGATACAAACTTTGAAAGTGACACTTAGGATTTAACTATATCTTTAGAACCATCAGTTAATTCAATGCATATGAATATTAACAATTGCAGGGCCGGCCTAAGGTGACCGCAGTGGGCGGTCGCAATTATGCGACCGCAGTGGACCTCGCACTTTCATTAGGCCCGGGCTAATTTTAGGTGTATAAATTATTAAATTAAACCATTGTATAACTTAAAACAGATTTCCGCGGCCTCCTGTCGATTTACCAGGAGCTCCTGGAAATCTCTTGAAATGGCAAAATATAGGAAAAAGTCCTGGAAATATCCGGAAATTATTAAAATCTTTAGAAAATTCATACGAATATATAGACAAAAATAGTCATTTTGGGGTGTCATTCAATAAGGAAAATGCCAATCCTACGCGCGACAAAAAAAAAAGCAAAAAAAAACCGGCATTATCCCGTAATTTTGGAATCTGGTGAAAGAAGCTTCTTGCGCCTCAAACTAATGAAGAATTACTTTAGTTCAACAAATTCTCGTAGATAGATTGAAACATTTGTTAATTCTTGCTATTGAGCGTGATCTATGTAGGAAATAGAATTTTTATGACTTCGCTACACGCAAGGCCCGTAAAGTAATTCTGTACTTAGTAAAGGATAAATAAAATGCAAAGACGAATGTTTTTTCTAATATAAACTCTTAATTTTCACTTATAATCCGTATTCCTACCAAAACTTGGCCCCACGAATTCCGTTTCGCATAGGGCCCCACAATGTTTAAGTCCGGCCCTTCTATTTAGTGACGGGTGAAACAGAGTAGATTACTTGTTATATATATATATATATATATATATATATATATATATATATATAGTCATCCTACGGCGTAAGATACGCCGCTATTTTTGCATGGCCGGTCATAGGCCACAGCAACCTATCTGACCGCAGTGGGCATCACACTTTCATAGGACCCGCGCTATTTCTATGTGTAAATTATTACATTAAACCATTTTATAATTTATAACAGATTTCTCCCGGCCACCTGATTTACCAGGAGCTCCTGGAAATCTCCTGAAATTGCAAAATATAAATATATTATTTAGATAATCAAAGTAAAATGAACTATTGAGGTCTTTCTATGGCTGGGTATGGTAGGGTATGGAGTTTTAGTTACTAATTAACTTACTTAAGAATATATAAGATAAGATAAACTAAAAATTAAATTAGGATCCAAATCAGGACTAGATGCCTGTGGCACTGGCAAATTAAATTATTTAAAAGTACATATAATAATTATAATAAGAATAACAATAATAATAATAATAATCTCCTTGCGCACTTTTACATATAACTGTAGAGCTTAATTATGGAGAGAAGTGGAGGTAGCATTCAGTTTGCTGGTTCCACAAGGTTGTCTTTTGCCTGAAGTCGGATTAGAATAGAAGAACTCCATTACCTTTACATTCTTCCAATGGCATGATCCTCAAATAGCTTCTTACAACCAGTCTAACTCCTTTACGCGTAGTCGTGATATTGGGTGCGGGTCAGGTGGAGCTACTGAATTTATACAGCGATATTGCTATAGGCCTAAGACGCAAGGAGGATATAACAAACTATATGAACGAACGAAAACCGCTAGGTTTTAGTAATATTCTCTCTTTTTGTTTCAGAGTATGGTTTAAAGCTATAGACGACATAAAACCTTATTTAAGAAACTACATGTGGCTAGTTTGTGGCTTTGGGTTGCCTGGCAACTTCCTTATCATCGCCCTAATACTGAGAATGAGATCTCGCGGGATGTCTTCCTACTTGATCGTGTACCTGGCAGTGTTTGACAGTTTGGCTCTCATTGCCAAGTTGGTCCAAAGAAACATCTTCTACAGCAATGTAAGACTTGAGGACATCGGATGCAAAATGGTTTCCATTCCGGAAATGTCCTGCGCTTCGATAGCTAACTGGACACTGGTGTTTATAAGTGCTGAAAGATTTCTGACAGTTTGCTATCCCCTACAGAGACAACGCTGGCTGACAGATTTCAGGATTAAGCTCATACTAATTGTGGTACCTTTATTTCTCACTGGCTACGCAATCAGCCTGAACGTTGTCTTTCAATACGAGACCAAGTCCAGGTGTGGCACAAAGTATATCAAGTTCTACCAGTACATGGTCATCCCACCAATCACAAACATTGTGGCGCCGTTCATCGTCCTTCTGATTTTCACCATCTTCGTCCTGAAGAGCATCCGGTCCGTCTCAAAAAAGCGATCCTTGCGGCTGAAGAGCGTCACCTCCTTGAAGGAGCCAAGGAAGAACTCCCAGTCCGCCACGCAAGAAATGGAGAACACTCTAAGCAACATCATGCTGGCCGCCGCTGTCTTGTTCTTTGCCGTGAACGCCCTGTACTGCGTCTACACCCTGATCATGTTCCCCGTGTATGTCAGCAACCTCACCAGGTCTGTCACTTTCACCAGGTACTCGGCGCTGATGATTAGCGACTGGAACCACGCGCTGAACTTTTACGTCTACGTCCTCTTCTCTGAAGGTTTCAGGGCCAACCTCTTGAGGATGATGAGGTCGTGGTCTTGCTGTATGAGGATGCTGAGGTTATGTTTCTGGTCAGAAACTATGGCGGTGACGGACAATCACGCACAATCCAATGCTAACGCAATGGAGCAGACGAGCACGAGTTCGATTGTTTGAAAACATTTACAATCTAGATTTAGTACATCCAAAACTTATGGGAATTCAGTATGCTAGTTCCACTACTTTGTAGAGCTGAGCTGCCTGAAGTCTTCACAATTCTTTGTCCAACCTAACACTCTCAACATCATTCTAATATTGTTAACAGAAAGCTGTTTGGGCCTCCAAGAATGATACTTATTTCCGCAAACAGAAGTCTGTATCAATTCTACATATATCTCTATGTTTCTGTTATTTGCACAACATTGGAAATTCTGATTTTTAAGTCACATAGTCAATCACAGCGTTGTAGTATTGTTAGTTTGAAATCTACATCAACAACCATTTTTGCACCCCTTTTAATATAAACTCCTTTGGCTTCTCCCCGTAGAGCAAGGTTTGTTATTTTCTTTTTATTCCATGAATCTCACAAGTTAAAAATACTAGAATGCATTTTTTAATACCTACATCTAAAGATGTACATTACACCATAGCATACCACATGGAATGTCAATGTAGAAATCATTATCATCACACGAATCAATTAAAAAATGTACTTAGCGAAATGTGGATGTATATGTGGATTTATTTCCCTTATTATGTTTTGTACACATTTTTTCTCCCACTTCCCATTCTCTGATCAAGTTGGAGTTTTGCACAAGTATTTATGGTCGATGAAAATTCACGAATCAATCGAAAAATTAGGCAATATAGTTAATCAATTTGTGGTAATTAATTTTGTTTTATATAGGGAAAAAGGAAGCTTATTCCCACAGTATTGAGATGTATAGCAGTGATATTGTAGTTCTTCCACTTAGACAAGCTTTGTTAAAAAATATTTTGTATATTTTGCTTGTTTTTAAATTATGAACATTTCATTTAATAATAAATGTTTTGATCATGTGAACATTGTATGAATGACATTATTTCTTATCTTTTAGTAAGTATAAATAAATAAGATCTCAAATAAATGTATTTTTTTCTTCTAAACAGAAATGTTATTCTTCTTAACAATTTGTTTTTAAATTTTCAATGTAAAATTCGGATTACTTCATAGTTATCGCTAATACGTATCACAATATAGCATCAATTTAATGTTTCCTAAACCCTCTTCAACAGGAGAGGTGGTTGAGAGGTGAAGCTCTTAGCTTCCCAACCGTGATCCTAGGCTCGACTCCTGGTGACGACTGGGATTTTTAATTTCGTGTTCTTTGGGCCCTCAAAGTCCACCCAGATCTAAAGGGCGCCTCAAAGTCCACCAAGCTCTAAAGGGCGCCTCAAAGTCCACCCAGCTCTAAAGGGCGCCTCAAAGTCCATCAAGCTCTAAAGAGCGCCTCAAAGTCCACCTAGCTCTAAAGGGCGCCCCAAAGTCCACCCAGCTCTAAAGGGCGCCTCAAAGTCCACCAAGCTCTAAAGGGCGCCTCAAAGTCCACCCAGCTCTAATGGGTACCTGACATCAGTTGGGGAAAAGTAAAGGCGGTTGGTCGTTGTGCTGGCCACATGACATCTTCGTTAACAGTAGGCCACAGAAACAGATGACCTTTACACCATCTGCCCTATAGACCACAAGGTCTGAAAAGGGAACTTTAAACATTCTTCGTGATCTCTAGGTCTATAGAACTAATGGTTCAACTGATTATTAAAGGTGTCATGTGGTCTGCACAACGACAAACCACCTTTGCTTTCTCCACCTGAATTGTTGAAACAGTTTCTTTTTATAAATAAAGAAAATAAACTTCAACCAAAAATATTGTCCTGATATCATAACACAATCATAAAATAATCTACAAATATATTTGGCTCATTCAGTTAAAATGAACCTAATATTGACAGATACTTATACATAGATACTAAAGTTTACTTAGCAATACCAAATATGTGCATAACGTGGGGCGTAGTGGCTGAGTGTTAAAGCGCTTAGCTTGCGTAAAGGGGTCCAGGGTTCGAACCGTTGGTGAAGGCTGGGATTTTGAATTTCGGGATTTTTAGGACGTCCCTGATTCCTCATTAGCTGGTGAAAGAAGTGAAGTTGGTCATTGTGCTGGCCACATGAAACCCTCGTAAACCGTTAGATAAAGAAACAGATAAGCCCCATAGATGTCAAGGTCTGAAAGGAATACGTTACTCACTTTTTGCATAATGATGAACAAAAATGGCTGCCTGCTCGTGCGGTATGTGCCTGACAGTCGTTTGGACTTCTCGATGGTCCTGGGTTCATACCCTGCCCGCTGTCATCTCCCGAGGTCCTGCGGGAGGTTTAGACTAGGAAGTAAATTATCTTGAACTCTGAAGGAACATCCGAAACATGTCAAATATTTTACAAACAAATTACATTTTAAATATCTAGCAAATAACAAAGAAAAGTGCGTCTATATAAGTAAAGTATAATACCATCTCTTTCTAATACCCTTTGCCATTTTTGGAGGCGCGGTGGCTGAGCGGAAAAGCGCTTGGCTTTCGAACCGTTTCGAATCCTGGGTGAAGACTGAAATTTTTAATTTTGGTATCTTTGGGCGCTACCCAGCTCTAATGGGTAACTTACATTAGTTGGGGAAAAGTAAAGGTGGTTGGTTGTTGTGTTGGCCACATGACACCCTCGGGAACCGTAGGACATGGAAACAGATGACTTTTACTTCAATTGCCCTATAGACCACAAGGTCTGAAAGGGGAACTATACTGCCATTTTTAATCTGTTTTTTCCTTAGTAAATCAAGAATTGTTATGATGTAATGCTGTTTGGTTTAGAGCTATATCTTATCTTATCTTAAGCATTCTCTTTACCAATAGTTTTATTTCTCTCTTTTTCAGCTTGACCAGAAGTACAAATGTTTAAGTTCCTGTATCCTCTCGTTGAGACTGGCACTGAAACGAGAGCAGAGTAAATGTGAATATTCGTTTGCTTATCTTATAAAATACAAACGTTCTTCAAAAAAGAAAATGATTACGTCCTACACGTTATGCTTCTAGTCATGCATATTAACCAATGACTTACGTTTTTCCAAGTCATTGGTTTTCCTGGTTGCATCAAGCAACCCATTCCATGCTCTATTAGCACTAGGGAAGAAGGAGCATTTGCAAAAATTTGTCCTAGCATATGGAACGAGCAATGTGCCTTTAACTTTGTGTTTTTCTTTGTGTATTATATTAGATTTTGTTTTTATATTTGAAGATTATGGTTCAGTGTTTTATGTATATGTTGCTACTTTACTTTTGAGTCTTCTATCCTGAAGGCTTTCCAAATTTAGTGATTCTACTAAAGGAGTTACTCTGGTCATATGAGTTAAGTACTTCAGTCTGGAAACAGTTCCGGGGAGGGGGAGCTTTGAGAAAGATTCACTCAAGGGGAATACCGTGTTTAAAAAAAAACTATTTCGCTTTTTTTAAAAAGGCGGATAATAAGGGAAGTTAATAATATAAATTCCTCTTTTGTTTATAACCATGAGCACCATCTTAATTCATATGATCTTAAACCTCCTCGAAGTTGACTTAAGTTCAAACTTCGCTTTGAAAAGTTAGCAGTCCAGGCAGGGGTAGGGCAGATTGCACTAATGTTTGATTCAAAATTTTTTTGGCTAGTCTTTTATTTGACACTGCTTGCACTCCTCTTAGCAGTACGGTTATAACACAGGGTGAAAAAAAAAGGTTCTAATGGATACGTTAATCAAAGCCGAGAATGACCTGCGCAAGGAAATATAGTGCAACATTTATTACAGAGCCGCCCCTGTTATTTACCACTAATTATCTGCGCTGAACATCAAGTAAGCACTAAAAGTAATTAGAACCCAGACAGTGTAAGTATTGTTCAACGTCTCCAGCAAATGTGCGTGTGTGTGTGTGTGTGTGTGAGAGAGAGAGAGAGAGAGCGAGAAAGTGAGTAAACCAGGAAGAGGCAGAGAAGCAGAACAAGAGAGAGAGAAGCAAAAAAAAAAAAAAAAAAAAGAAGCAAAGAAAGAGTGCAAGAAAGAGCGAGAGAGAGAGAGAAGAAACAGAGAGAACGATAGATTAAGAGAGAAGCAGAGAGAGAGAGTGAGAGAGAGAACTATATATGAGTGTCTGCAAGATAAAAAAGCAGAGAGAGAGACAGAGGCGAGAGATAGAGATAAGAAGAGAGAGAGAGAGAGAGAGATTCATATTTAATCTGTATGTCAGATATCTAGGCAGTGGTACTTCACTTTCTTGTTACTGTTAAAACTCTCCATAAGAGGAAGTCCTTATATTTTGACAAAGCCTTTATTAACACTGTCTGTCTTCTGTCTGTCTGGTGAAACATGTGTTCACGTTATTTCTCCCACACCCAATCTTGGTTACCGTGTCGGCTTGAAGAGGCTTGAACCTATTCATTTTTTTTTAAAACATTACTGTATACATGCACTTAAAAAGCGATCACGGTAATATTCACAGAGATGCCGCCTTCTTTCTCCCCCACCCCTTTCTAAACTGGTCCAGACAAGATCATAGAGCATTGAGAAAACTAAAAGCATGAAATCGAATAAACAAAAACAATTGATAAAATTATTTCTAATCGCACAGATTTATTATTATTGATCTAGATCTAATTACATGACTGTTCCAAATTAATTGATGTAATTACACATAATACAAGCTATTTTTTTAAAAAGTATTTCTTTTAAATTTTCTTGTTCTTGTTATCCACATAAAGGAGGCGAGGTGGCTGACTGGTAAAACGTTTGACTTCCAAACCGGGGTCCCGGTTTCGAATCTTGTTGAAGACTGACATTAGTAGGGGAAAAGTAAAGGCACTTGGTCGTTGTGCAGGCCACATGATACCCTCTTTAACTGAAGGCCACAGAAACAGATAACTTTGGCTTCACGTGCCCTATAGATCGCAAAGTCTGGAAACCGAACTTACTTAAGAAACTTCTATAAAATCTGTGCAGGTGCAGACGACTGTAGTCAAGCGTGGATAAAACACCTTCTTTATCCAAGCATTTGAACATGTAATAAAAATGCCAACGAAACTTTTATCAGTTGTCCAGAAACACAGAGAAATAGTCTAAAGAATGTTTAGAAATATGTGCACAACTTTGTTGGGTCAACTAAAAACAGTCGACTGACAGGTACTAACAAGTAATACACCAAGTCTTAATGTATAAATTCATACCGAAAACCTTCTCAGAAAGATACAAAGATAAAAGCACATTTCTTATTCCATATGCTAGGACAAATTCGTACAAGGTCTCATTTCTACCCTAGTGCCACCAGAGCATGTTTCCATAATGAGCGCGGGTAAATTTCATAACAAATCCTTCAACCGATCGAGGCCTAATACAAAAATAGTTTAGAATAAAGTAACTAAGTTATCTATGACAAACTACATTATCTTTAACAATGATGCCCAACCTAAGATCCGCGGGGTATTCCCAGCCCATGATGTACAAATAGTTATTCGACACTTTCAGCCCACAGTGCTTTATGAAACCGTCCAAGAATCTGTTAAGTAGACAATTTTCACGATTATGCGGCTCGTGAATCCTGAGTGTGAAATTGATAAGACCCACTGGATAAAAAAAAAAGGTTGCCTTCCATTGACACTGTAGTTGCTGTCAGGAAACTATGTGAAGTGTCTTCATTTCTTAAGTGTTGACTGTTAAGAAATGTTGTTCATTTCACTTCTTGGTTCTGTAGATGTAAGCTTGAATGAACGAAAAACAAAACAACATACAACAAATAGACAATATCTGAAACAAACAAAATATTAACAATACTTTAAAAAAAAAGCTTGTGTAGGGGAAAGAACTTCACATTTACAACCATATATCTCAATACTCTAATATATTTTCCCATTTTCTATATCAAACAAAATTAATTAATTACCATTAATTTTTTTTTCTTTGTTTAATCTTTTATTGATACATGTTTTGGTAAGGACAATGAATAATTGTGCAAAGTTTCAACTTAATCCTAGAATGGGAAGTGGGAGAACTAATGTGTACACAAATTATACCCAGACAGACAAACAGACGAGGTAGTTTAAAAAAAAAAGTTATATTGAGACCATATCAAAGGATTTATGACGTCATAAATAGATGACACATAGGATTCCTGCAGTTCATTAGTGTGCTACGTCATGCGGGGGGTCGCTCATTATGTGCTGGCAGGTAGAGTACAGTACACACATGCACGTGCGTGAGTACAAACCTAGGTCTACATCTGCATCGAACTAAAGGATAAACCAAAACGTAAGGGAAATGTAGTGTTGGGGGGGGGGGGAGTTTAGAAGTTTTATTTACAGCAAATGTTCATTCTTTAGGTCTTACTGAAGAGAGGATCTAGTGCCTCTGGAGGTAACTGATTGGCATAGGCTAGTAGAACCGTAAAAAATTAAAAAGAAATAAATTCAAGCCTTTCACTGCATGGGGTAATATTGATATAATATTTTATTACAGTTCAAAACTTATATAAACCAAGTTATTGTTTTTTTTTTAAACTTGTGTCTTAGTATTTAAATAACTTAAAAACAACAACAGCTAATAGTTAACATCTCACAGCTCTTTTGTTTGAAAAAAATTGATTTTGTAATGTAGAATGACTATAAAATAAAACCTTTTTACCTCCCCCTTATTTTACATGTGTCAAAAAAAGTTGGCAGTTTTATATTAAAAATGTTCAATGGCAAATATATATTAATTATAAAATATATATCTATCTGTCTGTCTGTCTGTCTGTCTATCTGTATCTATCTATCTATCTATCTATCTATCTATCTATCTATCTATCTATCTATCTATCTATCTATCTATCTGTCGTCTGCAAGAAGTAGAGGATGTTATAACTGTTATAACTATCTATCTATCTATCTATCTATCTATCTATCTATCTATCTATCTATCTATCTATCTATCTATCTATCTATCTATCTATCTATCTATCTATCTATCTATCTATCTATCTATCTATCTATCTATCTATCTGTCGTCTGCAAGAAGTAGAGGATGTTATAACTGGAGGATCTCCCCAATATAGGTCATCAAAGTTTTGCGTTAGAGTAGCACGACTTTCCGGAACTGTATTTCCCATCTCGCTCACGGAGTAAGAGTTGGAACTGTAGAAAATACAATTAAATTTATCTCAAGTTTCAGATTGTTGGTAACATTGCTGTAGCGTAAGTCTTCATAAGTTTTTAAATGTTAACATTTTAAAAAATGTTGAAATGATTATAGGCCTAATGTTGTTGTTTTTGTTAAATGTTGGTGTGTTTTTAATGTTTATATTAATATAATGCTAATATGTTTTAATGTATTGATATTTTAATAAGGTTGATTTATTTTCGATATTATTTATATTCAATTATAATCATGGGCGTAGCCAGGATTTTTTTTTTGGGGGGGGGGGGGGGGGGGAAGGGGGGGTTTCCCCCCCCCCCGCGAAATTTTTTTTTATATGTATTTATGTGTGTGTGTGTGTGTGTACATATTCTTTATTGCATTCTGACCCTTCATTCTTTCGGAAGAATGTGCCCTAGAATGGATTGTTCCATTAATTAGTGGGGAAATTGTAGATACCCCTAGGGGGTCTGGGGGAGCGCTAGGAGCTCCCCCAGCGCGGGGCGAAGCCCCGCCGCCAAGCACTATTTCTGGTATTGAAAGCCAACAAAATGCATATTCTGAGGTATCTACACTGCATTTTCCTGCTATTAAAAAGTTTTATTTCAAAAACCTAATGTGCTATTCTTACTAACTTAGACCCTCCCGCGCCGTTCGGAGCATTTGCCGGCAAGCTGTTTCCATAAAAATCTGTCACTGGTAATGTCTGAAGCCTCTTTCCACCTTCTCTAAGGATCTCAATGAAAGTGTTGCGCCAAGTTGTACTAGGATGTCATCGCAACTCTTCTTATGCGTAATTCATTTTGTCGGAGAACATGTCCCGCAAACCTCATGCGTCGCTCTCTCACAATCTTACTATGGGGTCGACTCCCAGTTCGGCATAGGATTTCCTTGATTGAAACCCGATCTCTATAACTGACTCCTAAAATCTGTCTTAGCCATCTTTGTTGAGCAACATTTAGTGTTTTTCAATTTCGGCAGATGACTATTCACTGTAGTTTATTAAGGGAGCCCTGCCACTGGTAAAAATGTGTAACCTCTCTTGAATACGCTCTTGGAATTAAGTGACTGTAGTTTGCTTTAGACTTTATATCGAAAAGAGAAGTTTTATCGTCAAAATCATCTAAAGGGGTTTTACACTTAAAAAAAACGCCATCTGTAGAAGAGGGGTTTAAACTCAAAACCCCCAATTAAATTGGCTACGCTCAAATAATTTTAGTGTGTAATTTGCTTTTTTTTATATATTGAAGAGGTCTTTTTTAGCATCAAACCCCTCTGAATGGGGGTTTAAACTCAAAACCCCTTTTGGCAACGCTCATAGCATTTTGAGTGCGTAATTTGCTTTTTTTCTTACACTGAAGATTTTTTTTAAGCCTCAAACCCCCCTGGCGTAGGGTTTAAATTCAAAACCCCTTTGGCTACGCTCATAGATTTTAGAGTGAGTAATTTGCTTTTATTTATATTGAAGAAGTACTTTTTAGCTTCAAACTCCACTGGAGGGGAGTTTAAACTCAAATACACTACACTCGTAACATTTTGAGTGTATAATTTGCTTTGTTTTTATTATTAAAGAGGTATTTTTTACCTTCGAACCTCGCTGAAGTGGGGTTCAAACTCAAAACTAAGTCAAAACCCATTTAGCTACGCTCTTAAAATTTTGAGTGCGTAATTAGCTTTTTTTTTATATTGAGGAGGGGGTTTATCGTAAATTTTGGAGGGTGTTTTAAAATCAAAATCTCCCTTAACTGTGCTCTTGGAATTAGGGGATTTTCGTTTGCATTTTTTTTGTTTAGTTTTATAGAAGAGGGGGAGTTAACTGCTAAAACCCCAAGTAGGGGGTTTAAAACTCAAAACCCCTGGTAGGGGGTTTTAAACTCAAAACCCCTGGTAGAGGGTTTTTAAACTCGAACCCCCCTGGTAGGGGGTTTTAAACTCAAAATCCCCTGGTAGGGGGTTTTAAACTCAAAATCCCCTGGTAGGGGGTTTTAAACTCAAAACCCCATTGGTTGTGCTGGGGCAAGTGATGGTTTAGTATTAAAATCTCACCTAAAATAAACAAAATCAAAGCAAAAAATCATTCACTAAATTCCGATCCCCCCTCCCAAGGGGGGATTTCATTTCGGGGGGGGGGGGGGGTTGAACCCCAACCCCCCCCCCCCTGGCTACGCCCATGATTATAATGTTGATAGTTGATTTGTAAAATTTTAGAATTAATATTTTTTAAAATGTTGATATTTTTTTTATGTTGATATGTTTTAAAATGTTGATATACTTTTGATATTAATACTTAGCTGCCCGCAAAAGGGGCATGGCCGCTATAAGTTTTGTGTGGTCTGTCTGTCCGTTCGTCCGTCTTGTTTAGATCGCAAAAACTACAAAAGATATTGAAAATCCGATACAATGATATTTTAAAACTTTCAAAGTTCTGATTCCGTGGCTCCTTTTTTTTAGCGAAACGTTTAACTTAAAAATTTAATATGCAAGCAGTTTTTTTTTAAATAAAATTATACCCTTTATACAACTATTCACTATGAATAACAAAAACAGAGGAGACTATATTCAGAAGTGCAATATATTAACTGTATATTTTTAAAATGTAATTTGAACAATTTTGACTTCTTCTAAAATAATCTTATAGAAAATATTTGTATTAGTAAAATGTGTTTGTTATTTGTTATACAAACTCTACTAGCATTTAAAATGAAAGAAAATACTTCTGCTTTAAAAGAGAAATAAGGCATTAAGTATGTGTATAAGTCAAATATAATTTAAAACCATATTTTTAGTAGTAGTAGTATTCAGCACCATACACTGCCATATACACACATATATGCACATGTGTGCATATGAACACACGCACAAACACACACACACATATCTATATGAACACATCCTGCCACATAACTAACTCTTCCATACTCAATCAAACGGTCAAGTTTCCTCCCTAAAGCCTTGATTGTGTGATCGGGCCTCTACCAAACAATCAATCAGATAATCATCAAATAACATCCGTTAGGCCGGGTTCACATTGAGCCATATCTTCACAGCAATCAGATCATTCAATACATATGAGTATTTATAATAAGCAGTCCATGGGGAAGGCTAAAAAAGTCGGAACAAACGATAATTGCGCAGTGTTGAACGGGCACTGCCCCATTGATGCATATTTTGATCAGTTCTGGCCTTATTTTGATGCCCGTTGCCGACACTGTGGAGAGTCAGTGGATACAGTGGCGCACATCTTGCAAAAGAGTGTCCCAGCTCCGTGAGCTGCGGGGAATGTGTCTGCAGAGTCACGTGACCTGTATGGAAGCTATTAGGCATTACGCCTAACAGCAGAGTTTCTCGCCAAGGCTCTAGGGGAGGATTAGCCCTTCCAGTCTTGCTACCATTTGGAGTTTATCTCAGATACTTATGCTAAAAATATTGAAATCTGTCTTTTTAACCGCCTGAATGGACTACTTTGTTGGCAGATGATGAGTTTTGAGTGCCCACACAAACTATCTTTGTAATCTTGTTTTAAGATCGACATGTTTTAGTGTTGTTTCAATTCTTATTACTTTTTATCGTCAGTTTCATGATTTCTTATGTTTAGTGTTGTTTGTTTCTGATTCGTTTGTATGTTTGTAGTAATCAAAGTCAAGCATAAACATAGAATGTAGTTTTGTTTCCAGTGGTGTCCAAGAATGTCCATACTTGACTGTCACAACGGCACCGGCTCAAACTGTTCCTCTTTCAATTCAAGCGACACTCTCAATGAAACGGAACAATCAAATGAATTCGAAGATTATTATGACACGTAAGTGTTTGACGTGTGACAGTTTATAATGATCAGTGTTCATTAAAAAAAGGTCTATTTAATTTTATCAAACTTTTATTTTTAAGTTTAAATGTCCATAATGTTATATATCCTTCGACCGCAAGTGTCAAGGTTGAAACTAGATCTTATTTGAAACCACTATCACGACATAGTCTCCTCTACCTTGTGAACAAAAGAGGGCGTTTTCTTAATGCCGCCTAGTCCCCACTTAAGGCACAGCCTCTTCTAGCCTATGAGCTAGTTCTGCACAGCCTCTTCTAGCCCATGAGCTAGTTCTGCACAGCCTCTTCCCGCCCAGGAGCTAGTTCTGCACAGCCTCTTCTCGCCCAGGAGCTAGTTCTGCACAGCCTCTTCCCGCCCAGGAGCTAGTTCTGCACAGCCTCTTCTCGCCCAGGAGCTAGATCTATTTTTCTATAAACCTTATTTCATACCAACATTCGAGATTTCGAGATTTCGCGAGAATCGATTCCTCGTCCTCTTTGCATGCTCGGAATCGTCAATCGAAGCTCTTTTGCAATCATCAAATTATTTCCTTTGTTTGACCTGCAAGACTGTCTTCTCCTGGTGACAACATGTACAATAAAAGACAAACGAGCAACAACAACAACAACAAATGCACGTCAAACAAACAAAAAAAACAACAAACAACAAATCTTAAAGATAATTATAAAAAGACAATACCTTCTTTATACTACTTATAGAGCATTTGTTTTTCTCTTAACTAACTAATGAATGTCAGATTAAAATGGAACATTTTTTACCCGCCCCGTTCCACCCTGTCCCTTTCCACACGAGAAAGAATCCTGGTTAATCGAATTGCTATATCTACTACTCATTACATTATTCTAATGACAAACCTTTACATCTAGACTTAGAAGACGATGCGCACAATTGTCCTGAACATTCATTTATTGTACTCTGAAATTAATAATGCTTTACATTCAAGAATTCCCGAAGCGATAGTCCTTTTAAGAAATATGATAGTCCTTTCAAAACCGATGCTGGGTCTAGATCTAGGCCTAGTTCTCTGAGCAAATTTTTTTTTTTTTTGCTGTGAAAAACGATAACGGTCAGACTAGAGTTGTTCCCCGTGTGGCCAACAAACTAGTCATATTTTTCTTAGCGATATACACCAACTGTTTGATTTCTAGATCCAAGTTCCACCCTCCAGCTTCAATGAAGTTCTGAGGTATTGAACTTAAATAGAGATAGGAATGCTAAACTGTGAAACATATTCAAGACGCGCTGCGCATGTACGTTTTTTTTTTTTATCTTGAGACTCGTAACATTGTCTTTGTATGCATCGGGCTTGCATGGAGCAGGCAAAAGAACCGTCGGTTGAAGACAGCTGCTTACTTATCTGTGGGTATTTTATAGTCCAGGCCTACTGTTTTTGCTAAGGCTTATTCAATCATTGTATAATGAAAACATTCTATTTTTGGCCTGCTGTTTTTGCTTAGGCTTACTCAATCACTCTACTAAAAAAACATTCTATGATTCTATTTTTTTGGGTCTACTCTACTATTTTAACCGATCATATTCTATTATTTAAGATTAATCATTCACCAAGCAAAGACTTAGGACACTGTGGTGTACGATAGTAAGCCTATATAATAAACTATGACTGCTGGTTTTCGTAGCAGATACTTTAACATAATGTTGAAAAAAAGAAAACTCTTCAAACTCAACTCAAGATTTCTAAAGTGGTAAATTTATGCGCTCAATCGCTCAATGAGGCATTTTCTTCCACTTGAACAAGTCTTTATAGATTTACTTATCATTTGGATTGTAAATAGAATGCATTTCAACAATGGAAGTAAATATTCAAATAAAGCTTTTGACTTGACGCCTATCATGTTAAATGTGTTTAGACATTCCAAGAATTCCCTGTTCTTATCAGATTCCACTTTGAAACTCTCGCTCCAGCACCTTACGCATACTAAACGTACCCACAGGAAAGTGATATTTATAGTTAAACTCTTATTTAGCAGCTTTAAACTCCTGGAAATGAATTAAAAACATTGATCCGAGTTTACAGAGCAGAATTTATGTGACCATTTTTTTTGACAACAAATATAATAACATCAAGCAACAAGCAAGATATAAAAAACAAATACTTGGAAAAAAAAAACAAAGTTTATATTAAATGAAGTCGTATCAATTAGTTTGGATCAGTCTTTTAGTTTTTGCCAGACAGACAGATAGACAGACTGAGAGGGTGAGTTGATATAAGCTTTGTATAAATATACAATAACAACATAACAATAAATATGACGTAATCTTTATACATTATACCTTTCTTATTACTTTCCGGCAAAGGCATAGTGTGAATAGTTATCTCTATACTTTAAAGTAAATTGATAATAAATATTATTTTTTTTTTGCATTTCCCCCACAGTGCATACAATCTGGCCTATGAAGATGTCAAGTATATATTTCGAAATTACAATATTTTGCTGTGGATTCTTGGCGTGCCAAGCAATGCGCTCATTATCGCCCTTATCGTGAGTATGAAACGCATTGGTGCGGCCTCGTTCCTAATCATCTATCTCTCCGTCATGGACAGCTTGACCTTGACTGCCTACCTGGTCCAACGTCAGCTGTACTACACCGATCACCAGAAAACCACCTGGAGCTGCAGATTTTACCACTCGGCGGGATTATCCTTTGCTGGAGTGGCTAACTGGACTTTGGTGTTGATCACTGTGGAAAGGTTTTTGTCTGTCTGCTACCCATTCCGACGACAGCTTCTGATAAGCAAGAACTTCTTCATAATCTCCGTTGGAATACTTTCTATTGTGCTAACTCTGGTTATCTTTACCATGGAGGCTCTCACAGCTGATGCATCGGAAGGCGTCTGCCAAGAGCACGATGACGAGCACCTCTTAGAGATTGCTAGAGTGTTAATTATTTACGCCATACCGTTTTTCTTCATTGCCATCTTTACCGCTGCCGTTCTCCGTAAGATAAGCTCCAGCTCCAAGAGAAGGGCTTCGATCACTTCACTTCAAATAAAACCGTGCTCAACGAAAAACGGCGGGCCGGAAAACGGCCACACCACCATGACAAGCATTCAGATGATAGAGACGTCCCTGAGCCAGCTCATGCTAGCAGCTGCCTTCTTGTACCTCGCCCTGAACATCCTGTACTGCGTGGAAGCGCTGGTGCTGAAACAAATCTACCAGCACAACAAGTCGAGGAGGCTACATCACCTGGACTTCGCGTGCCGCATCATTCGGGACTGGAACCACGCCTTGAACCTGTACGTTTACCTGGCCTTCTCCAAAGGTTTTCGATTGAATTTTAGAAAGCTTTTCCGGTTCAATGATCGGGCGTTTGGGTCGTTCCGAAGGGCGAGCAGCAGTAGCACAGGAGGACACACCACGGTGTCATCAACAAAGACCACTTCAGAGAATACTGAGACTGTACATTAAAGTCACTAAGCTTTGATTTGTACATATTTACAAATAACATTCGGTTAATTTATTTAAAATACCTTTTTCGTTGTAACTTTCGTACTTAATATTGTCACAGGAGGAAGGGTCTAAACTTTGTTACGATATTTTCCCATTATGGGCGTAGCCAGGATTTTTTTCGGGGTGGGAGGTGGGGGTAAGAGGTGGGGGACTTTTTCTCCCCCCACCCCGCCGCAAAAAAATATGTGTGTGTGTGTACATAATACATCTTTATTACATTCTGACACTTCATTCTTTCGGAAGACGTTTATTGTACCCTAGAATAGGTTCCTCTTGGAGTTAATGGAAAAATTACAGACTCCCCACCCTTGCCAGCAAGGGCCACAGCGCTCCCCCAGCGCGGGGCGGAGTACTGCCGCCAAGCACTATTTCCAGCATTGAAAGCCAACAAAATGTATATTCAGAGGTATCTACAGTGCATTATCCTGCTGTTAAAAAGTTTTATTTCAAAAACCTTTTGTGCTATTCTTACTATTCTAACTTACTTAGATCCTCCCGCCTCGTTCGGCAAATTGGGCGGCAAGCTGCTTCCACAAAAATATGTCACTGGCAATGTCTGAAGCCACTCCCCACCTGCTCTGAGGACCTCCATGAAAGTATAACGCCAAGTTGTACTAGGATGTCCCTGTTTGCGCTTTCCTCGTAATAGCCTCAGCGTCATCGCGACTCTTATTATGCCTAATTCATTTTGTCGGAGAACATGTCCCGCAAACCTCATGCGACGCTCTGTCACAACCTTACTAAGGGGTCGACTCCCAGTTCGGCATAGGATTTCCTTGAATGAGACCAGATCTTTAGAACTGACTTCTAAAATCCGTCTTTGCCATCTTTGCTGAGACTTATTAAGTCTTTTTCACTGGTAGAAATTTGTAACCTCTCTTGACTACGCTCTTGGAATTAGGTGACTGTAGTTTGCTTTAGGTTTTATATCGAAAAGGGAAGTTTTATCGTCAAAATCATTTTTTGGGGGTTTAAACAAAAAAAATCTATGGAGCTCATAGAATTTAGTTTGCTTTAGAATAAAATTGAAGAGAGAGGTCTTCAACCTCAAAACTCTCTGAATGGGAATATTTAAACTCAAATCCATCTGGAAGGGTTAAAAAAAGCTCTCTGGAGGAGTGGGGTTTAAACTCAAAACCCCCCTTGGCTTGGCTACGCTCATAGAATTTTGAGTGTGTAATTTGCTTTTTTTTTTAGATTGAAGAGGTATTTTTTTTAGTTTCAAACCCCACAGGAGCGGGGTTTAAACTAAAAACACCCTTTGGCAACAATCATAGCATTTTGTGTAATCTGCTTTTTTTTATATTGAAGAGGTATTTTTAGCTTCAAACCCCGCTAAAAGGGGATTTAAACTCAAAACCCCATTTTGCTACGCTCATAGATTTTTGAGTGTGTAATTTTCCTTTTTTTTATATTGAAGAGGTGGTTTTTAGTTTCAAACCTCGCTGGAGGGTTAGAACCCTTCTTGGATACGCTCATAGAACCTGGTGACTGATGTATGGATTGTCTTGTATCTAAGAGGGGGTTTTATCGTAAATTTCTGAGGGGGTTTTAAAATTAAAATCTTCCTTAGCTATGCTCTTGAAATTTGGGGATTGTCGTTTGCATTCTTTTTTCTTTTTTGTTTATGTTTTATAGAAGAGGTAGATTAGACTGCAAAACCCCCTAGAAGGGGTTTTAAACTCAAAACTTCCTTGGCTGTGCTGGGGCAAGTGATGGTTTAGTATTAAAATCTCACCTAAAATAAACAAAATCAAAGCAAACAAAGTTACAAAGACAGTTTGTGTTAAGCACAAACTCAAAATATGCCCCCAAAGTGGTTCACCTAGAGTCTTCACCAGGATTCGAACCAGGGGCGGACTGGCTATATGGGCATTTGGGCTAATGCCCGGTGGGCCGGTACCCTAATGGGCCGGTGGGGGTCACCAAAATGGCCGCATCAATGCCACTATGGCACAAATAGTATTGTTACAGTTTGTTTAATCTCTTATAAAAATGCCCTCTGTGTGTCGTGTTTAAAAATTTTTTTATCAGACTCTACAGTGTAATACTATTTTAATCTAACACATTTTCCGAAATAATGTAATAGTCTACTAGTAGACTTCATCCTTTTAGGGCCTACATACTCAGTGATTAGAAAGCAACTAAAGGCCTATATTTCTTATAAAGATAGATGTCACCGTATGCTTGCTTCTAGATACATTATCAAACTTAATGATTCTGAGGACAGGTAGACCATCATATGATATAGAACTTGTATAGAAATGCCCGGGCCGATTTTGATACCCAGTCCGCCCCTGATTCGAACAAGAGATTTCCAGTTCCAAGTGTTTTACCCCTCAGCCACAGCATCACCATATATTCTTTTAGCGTACACTTATATTTTTAAAAATAATAACTATTAATCTTATCAACACATTCGAAATTAATAACATGTTACATTGTAATAAAGAGAAACTAAAAAAGATTTATTCTTCTAACAAAATTAAATAAATTGGCTCTGTTCAAACTTTCTATAACCATGAATTCTTTATAGTAGCATATAAGCATGTTCCGACCGATTTTGATTCACGATGCCCCCGCTGCGGGGAAGAAGAGGAAACCGTGTCTCACATTCTTTTTGACTGCTCCAGACTTGCTGATCTCCGTCTCGACAGGTCTGGGAAACCAAAAATTCTCGACCTGTATGGTGACGTGTAAGCACTACGCAAGACAGCAGGGTTTTCTGTGTAGGGCTTTTGCAAGAGAGGATTTGAGCCTCTCAAGCACTCACTCAAATGGAGTTGGATGATGATGATGATGATGATGGTTTAAACAACCCATACTAAGGATAACGATGACGACAACAAGGCTCAGGGTAACTCCAGAAACTACAGTATCAATATGTTACTCCAATACTGCTCTGGGTACCTCCAGAAACTACAGTATCAATATGTTACTCCAGTACTGCTCTGGGTACCTCCAGAAACTACAGTATCAATATGTTACTCCAGTACTGCTCTGGGTACCTCCAGAAACTACAGTATCAATATGTTACTCCAATACTGTTCAGGGTAACTCCAGAAACTACAGTATCAATATGTTACTCCAGTACTGCTCAGGGTAACTCCAGAAACTACAGTATCAATATGTTACTCCAGTACTGCTCATGGTAACTCCAGAAACTACAGTATCAATATGTTACTCCAATACTGCTGTGGGTACCTCCAGAAACTACAGTATCAATATGTTACTCCAGTACTGCTCTGGGTACCTCCAGAAACTACAGTATCAATATGTTACTCCAGTACTGCTCTGGGTACCTCCAGAAACTACAGTATCAATATGTTACTCCAATACTGTTCAGGGTAACTCCAGAAACTACAGTATCAATATGTTACTCCAGTACTGCTCAGGGTAACTCCAGAAACTACAGTATCAATATGTTACTCCAGTACTGCTCATGGTAACTCCAGAAACTACAGTATCAATATGTTACTCCAATACTGCTGTGGGTAACTCCAGAAACTACAGTATCAATATGTTACTCCAATACTGCTCTGGGTAAGTCCAGAAACTACAGTATCAATATGTTACTCCAATACTGCTCAGGGTAACTCCAGAAACTGCAGTATCAATATGTTACTCCAATACTGCTCAGGGTAACTCCAGAAACTACAGTATCAATATGTTACTCCAATACTGCTCTGGGTAACTCCAGAAACTACAGTATCAATATGTTACTCCAGTACTGCTCTGGGTACCTCCAGAAACTACAGTATCAATATGTTACTCCAGTACTGCTCTGGGTAACTCCAGAAACTACAGTATCAATATGTTACTCCAATACTGCTCTGGGTAAGTCCAGAAACTACAGTATCAATATGTTACTCCAGTACTGCTCAGGGTAACTCAAGAAACTACAGTACCAATATGTTACTCCAATACTGCTCTGGGTAACTCCAGAAACTACAGTATCAATATGTTACTCCAATACTGCTCAGGGTAACTCCAGAAACTACAGTATCAATATGTTACTCCAATACTGCTCAGGGTAACTCCAGAAACTACAGTATCAATATGTTACTCCAATACTGCTCAGGGTAACTCCAGAAACTACAGTATCAATATGTTACTCCAATACTGCTCTGGGTAAGTCCAGAAACTACAGTATCAATATGTTACTCCAATACTGCTCAGGGTAACTCCAGAAACTACAGTATAAATATGTTACTCCAGTACTGCTCAGGGTAACTCCAGAAACTACAGTATCAATATGTTACTCCAGTACTGAAACCCTATAGAAAAGAAATAAAGAGATTCTTCTAACTTCTAATCTAACACTACAATTACAAATACGAACGAATCCGTAAAAAAATATCTTAACAATATGAAATAAAACTCACCCTCAACAGGGGTCAAAGTTGCCTAAGAACAGATCTAAGGCCATCGCTAAGGCTGTCCAGTAAACGTAAAGCAATGTAAACACTTCAGGACCACCAAAAGCTTGTCTATCGATACTGATAGGGCGTAGAAGCACCAAACGACAAAGAAGAAAAAAAAATGACGTCACATCAAAATGATGACGAAGCGACAAGGCCTAATACTGCACAAATATAAATACTGCAAATGACGTCATCGCCTAAAGAATAAAGCGGCATAACTGCGACACTTAGTGCTATTAGAGCATGGAATGGGTTGCCTGAATCAGATTAGCATGCATGACTAGATTGACTTAAGGAAGCAGGACGTGATTCTCGTCTTTTCGAAGTAGAGTCTGTATGTCATTAGCTAAATATACGAAGGAAACAAGTAGAATAGCAATTCCAAATATATGTTGGAAAACACAATAAAGAGAACAAAAATTTGGCCTGTATGAGGATCGAATCCATGACATTAGCGTTATTTACAAAATCTTAGCTCTAATTTCATAGTATCTTCATTACATCAATAAATACATAACATTTTCTAATATGTCAACTTTCTCTCCTGTCTTAAGATTTTTTTTATAAGTAGTACAAGGACAGAGGAAATAACAGGAAACAAAAACCATCGAAGTGCTGTATGTGTCATCAGATTGTTGACAGCTCACGCTATGATTGGGAAGAGCAAACTAAAGATTGGAAATGGTCAACAGGTCATTACGAGATAAATCTTTAAAGTGACAGGCCGGACGTTAAACTTTTTTTTTGAACGAGTTCAATTAATCTTGCCACGAAGTTCAAGTATTGTCGTTCTTGTCAGGTTACAGTTTCTACAAGTGTTTGTCTAATGAAAGAGTTCACGCATTATCTGGCGCATATGTCCCTTTGTATGATGTCATACATCTAGATGTCAATTTGTATGATGTCATTCATCTAGATTTCAATTTGTATGATGTTGTTCATCTAGATGTCAATTTGTATGATGTCTTGCATCTAGATGTCAATTTGTATGATGTTGTTCATCTTGATGTCAATTTGTATGATGTCATGCATCTAGATGTCAATTTGTTTGATCTAGCGCAGGTGTCAATTTGTGTGCTCTCGTACATCTAGATGTCAGTTTGTATGATTTCGTACATCTAGATGTCAATAAGTATGATATTGAGCAGATTATCATGTCAGTCACAGAATACAATAAAACTTCATCAACTTATGGATTTACTTTCAGATATCTACACAATTGTGTTAATCTACAACATTTTCCATGTAATTAGATGTCCCTCCAGGAATCCAAGTCCCTTATTCCCTGGTTAATTAATAACCAGTCACGTATTCCCTTGTGATTTTGTTACTTAATTTAAGGTCACATAATCCCCGGTCGCTTCAGTCATGTCACTAAATCCCTTTGTCAATTAATCCTCTGTTACACCCCAATCTTTTAATCGCCAATTACTAAATTCCCTGGTAATTAAAGCTTTTGATTTTTGAAAATATTAACTCATACAAACTATGAGGCCTTTTCCCTTGTCTACACATATTTACCTGCAAAGACGCAAAGGCGTTGCTAGGGTGAGAGAGAGGGAGGAGAGAACTTGAAAATCCCCCTGGGCCCCTTCTTGAGAGGGCCCACTAATGAGTGTTCGAAATTGTTTTTTTTTTTACATTGAATATTAAATATTACGCAAAATGCAGAGGCTCCCAAAGAGATCAATCCGCTCAAACCTCCCCCCCCCCCTCAAATGATGCCAAACACCTAGCTACGCCACTGCGAAGACGTCATTAATGGAGAATCCATCGGCTTGCTTTCCTGCAAATATAAGACATGAATGATCTATGATCTTGTGTGTGTGTGTTTGTGTGTGTGAGCGCTTGTGTATGAGAGATAAAGATTAAAACACATATATATCTATAAATATCTAGACAGAGAAATGTTTCACATGAAAGTGACGTCACCACTGGAGCCAGCCAGACGATGCTTTTTATAAAGGCAGGGTAAGATGTTATTTTTCAGCGCTCAAAACATTACATTTGGCAGATGTTGCTTTTATCAGTTTTCAGGTGTGACAGCTGAAGATGGGAAATGCAAGCGGTGCAGCCAATGATTATAAGACTCGAAATCTCAGTGATTATTTCATGAAATCTGAGAGTAGCCTTGACCCTTTCACTTTTGGTAAAGTAAACGTAAATCAGAGGCCTAAATACGTTATTTTGTTACCATGGCTACACATGTCTATCCTAACCCAGCTTGATGTATATAGATCTATGTTTTTGATCGTAAAAAAAGTCTTTATGATTCAGTACGTTTGTACATGAGTATATGTTTTTAACTTAAGTTAGCATACAAAAACAACAACAACAACAACAAAAAAACTACAAGGTTTCAAAGACAGTTTGGGTGGAAACACAGACTCAAAATCGTCCCCCGAAGTGGTCCACCCACGAAGGTAAAAAGGCAGGTTTCGATATTTTTCAGAAAGAACATCAGAATGAAATTCTATCAAAGACAAATGAAAGAGAAGAATGGAGAAAGAAGGTTGACTAATCTTGTGTGGTGCCCCAGCGGTCCAGCAGACCAAAGGATAGGTGAAAGTGAATGTGAAGTTAGATGTGATTCTGGCCTAACTGATGTCTTATAATGATTATCTTTTTGATCTAATTGTTGTGTAGAGGATATATCTCCTATTCCTCAAGCAAAAATCATTTCCATAAAAAAAAATCCTCTACTTACTTCTTGTGCAAGACTGGTGTGGCAGTGCAGTCACTTGATAATATGAAAGACTACTTATTAATTGTTGTTATTAATTATGTCCACCTTATATACATACTAAATGGATTTTTTTGTCTTAAAAAAAATAAACATTTTGTTTTTGTGTAAATGAAGTAGTTATTATAACTTAAAGTACTTAACTTGGCAATACAAATGTAAAAAAAAAATTCTATTTTTTCACAAAAAATCTTAAACCATTTGCATAAATGTTTTTAAAAAATGGTAAGATTCTGTCTCCCTTATTGAAGAGCATTACATGTTTCTTACTATTAATAGTGAATAGTTGTAAAAGTGTTGTATTTTTATGAAAAAAAAACTGCTTGCGTAAGTGAGTTAAAACATTAGATTTTTCGCTTTCAGAAAAGAACTTTGAATGGTCTAAAATATTATGATGTCCGATCTTTTCTAATTAAGGAGATCTAAACGGGACGGACGGACAGACGGAGAGACATTCCACACAAAACTAATAGCGTCTTTTGCCCTTTCGGGGGCGCTAAAAAAACACACACACACACACACAAATAGAAAAAAAAAACAAGCACTTCTCTAGAAAATATTATAAAGTACTTGGTAGGCTTTCATGTGAAATATTTTTATCAGGTTATCTCTCTTTCTCACTCTTTCTCTCTCTCTCTCTCTCTCTCTCTCTCTCTGTCTCTCAGTCTTTCATTCTGTGTTTCTGTTTCTCTGTCTTTCTATGACTCTCTATGACTCTCTCTCTCTCTCTCTCTTTCTCTCTCTCTCTCTGACCTAATTGCTCGTTAGAATCCGTTTCACTGTTATGTTACTGCAGGTCTGGCATGTAAAATTGTCACTCCAGTCTTGATACCAGAACGGAGCTTATCTCCCCTAATGAGGACTAGCAGTGGAAATGTGTATTTTTAGAAATAAAATAAAGTATACGCCCAGCATTTGATAAACGTATGGGGATTTTAACGCTAAAAGTTAATCACAGTAATCTGGTCTTTGTTTATTATTTGATTATTAAGATCCGGCTAGGATGCTACTCTCTTGTTCTGCAGTCAGCGTTCAAGACTCGCAAACATAAGTGGCCACGACAGGCGCAACAGTCTGATCTTGGTGTCCAAGGCTAAGCCTTTGTCTTTGCATATTCTTTGCTGCTGTGGACTGAGACATTCAGGCCAGTAGTTCTGGTTTGGTTTCCTCTTCTGCGACGATAGCTCCGAAGTATTTTAAACTACTGAAACTTGTCAGCTTTTCACCTTCAATACTGGACCCCCTTTTAAAGTCTTGTTTGCTCGTGGACCGTATTATCGCAGAGATACATCTGAGGCACGATGGTTGTGTATTTAAAATGCCTGGTTTATATTAGAGATGGGAATCGAACCCATGTTCGGGCTCGGGTTCGGTTCGATATGAAATTAGGTAATAGCAAACACTAGGTACATGTAATAATGTTTAATTCAATTATTAATTAGATAAAACAGCAATGTGAAACGTAATTCGGCCAGTGGGCTTTTTAAATTTCCAACACTCGTGTCGCGGGCCTTATAAAAGAATAGAAACAAAAAACATAACATAAAAAAATAAAGCAATTTGTTAGAAACCCGTGGATATCAATTTAAAACCGTTAACCTTTCAGACCTTACGATCTAAAGGGCAGATGATGTAAAGGTCATCTATTTCTGTGGTCTACGGTTAACGAGGGTGTCATGTAACCATCACAACGACCAACCGCCTTTACTTTCACCAACTAACATCAGGCACCCATTAGAGCTTGGCGGACTCAGAGGTGATACCGAATTGAAAATCTCAGTCTTCACCAGGATTCAAATCTGGGACCCCTCGGATCGCAAGCGTTTTACCACTGAGCCACTGCGCCTCCCACTTGAATATAATATTTACACTAATTCATGGAATGTAGGAAGTTTATCCAACACCATCTTCTGAAGATCCAACTGTATTGATGAGACGCCAAGTTGAAGCACTGAATCTAGATGCTCGTCTGAGATGAGATTACGCCACAATCATTTCGCCCCTTTCCGCCTGCTAAATGAAGAGTTGCAATTTCGTTTAGCAGGCTCGTATGTCAGCCTGATTCATCTTCTTGCCACAGAGGTTCCGTTTGACTTGACAAATTTTCTAATACCTCTTGCTGCCAGTTCGCTATATCATCCAGCCATACTTCTGGCGGTAACAATAGTCACTTCCACTAACATCTCCCAAAGGAAAGAAGCCTCCTCCTCCATGATGTCTGAAACTTCTTTGAACAGGTCTTTGTTAATGGTGGTCCCAATGCATGTTCCTCATAGTAGATATCTTTTCTGTGATTTAAAAGTTACTTTTCGTACTGCGAACAACTAGCAAGAGTTGAACGCTACCAGATATGTCGGCTCTAATGGTAAACACTTCCAGCTCTTCTGCTCTATCTCGTTGTTTTTAATTGAGATTTCTAATTGCCGTGCGAAAAAGAGTGGCGGCTTCAACTGCATTATTATTTTCATGACACATTTCCTCCATCAATGATAGTAACCCCCTATAAAGTATTCCCTGCATATTGAAAAAATGCTTCATGTCACGACTAATAGAGTGACCAACTCTGTACCAACTCTGTACTCTAGGCGTTTCTTAGCAATCTTTTCTAGGTGGCTCAAACTAAGAATGCCGCAATAATTGTTTATGTTTTTAATTTCATAAAGCTGTTTATAGTTACGTTTGTTTGAAACATCCACAAACATCTCTATACCAATAAGAAATATTGTCTTATTTTCGTGTTCCATTAAAGGCAAAGATCTGTCCAACTATTCCAGGTGGTTTCTACATTCACAGTCTACGTTTTGTTTCTTCGACTCTCCCATTTCATTAACGCACAATTAAATGTTCCAAAAATTAAAAATAACTGTAAAATCAAATCACTGAAACTAAGTTTTTATTTTTTCCTTTAAAAAAATATTGCAAAATCTTTGATTCGGTCAAGGTAAGCACAGTTCGTTGGCTCGGTTCGTACCGATCAGCTTTAAAATTCGAGTTCGGCTGGGTTCCGTCATAAGTGAGGTTCGAGTTTGGTTCGTTCGTTTCGGGTTCGGTTCGTTTCACTGGCGGATCCAGGGGGGGGGGGGGGCGGACGAATTTTAGTATAAAATTCACACAATTTGTATACGAATTTATTACTTATGTTAATAATATATACTAATTATTTATATTTCAACCTATTTTTAGATTAATTCGCCCCCCCCCATTTCTAGTATTTTGGCCGATTTGGTAGGGTCGGGAGGGGGCGATGGCATCAATCCGCCCCCCCCCCCCACCATAAACTTTCGAGTGGGGGGGCGGTCCAATTTATTCAAAGAAATCACATATTGCTATCAGAATCAATTAAATATCTATATGATTAAAACTTGTTATTGGTATTTTAACCAGTCTTTATATTATGTCGTTCACCTGTTGGCCGATTGGAAGGGAAGGAGCGAATACCTCTACTGCCCTTACCATCTAAACCCTTTGAGTGTGTGTTGGGGGGGGGGCGGTCCTACTTTTATGGAGAAATCATAGTATGTGAACAAAATTAGTCGAATATCTATATAATATAAACAGGTGGAAGTGCGATACTAGCAATCACCTTACCCCCAACGGACAAACCAATACTTTTTCTTTTTGTATTATAGTAAGAAATTACAAAATTTAAAAAATCTGTCACTAATATAATTTATATATGCTATAAAGTAAATTCTTATATCTCGAGTCGCCCAACCCCTATTCTTTAATGCAAAATGCAATCATTAGCAGAAATTATAAAAAGCAGCTAGGATTAATCGTTTTCATTTTACCGCCATTCCAGAGAGAGTTTGTGTAATTTCACATGAATTTATCATAACTATTTTAAGAAAGACTTTGCTTTGGAAAAGTTATAATTAAAACGAAATTTTTCAATATAACAGTCTCGGTTGAGATGAGTTCAAAAGCCAGATAATCTTTTCCTAGTCGACTTTTTCCAACCTTTACTCTAACTCATATTTTTCTAGTTAAATAAATTTATGACTATAACTCACAGTTTATGCTTGAATTTTATTGAATATTATTAATCGAATATTTTTTTTTCGATCCTCAAAGCCTTAATCTAAATATGTGGGGTATCTTATCTTTTCAAAGAACAAATCGGTAGTATTTGCAATGTATTAAAGGACTATACATTCATATTAGAATATTTTTCTACATTATTTAAAAGGTCTTTTATAATAGAATTAATAATGAGCTGTAGGTCAGGAGAATGCGTTACTGCAGTGAAGAATGCCAGAAAACGCTTTTAGCGTCGAGGCTTCGCCCCGAACCTCACTGATGAATAATAAGCTGTAGATGTCAGGAGAATGCCTTTCTGCATTGAATAATGCAAGAAAACGCTTTTTGCGTCGGGGCTTCGCCCCGAACCCCACTAAGAAATAATGAGCTGTAGATGTCAGGAGAATGCGTTTCTGCAGTGAAAAATGCAGGACAACGCTTTTGGAGTCGGGGCTTCGCCCCGAACCACACTAATAAATAATGTGTTGTAGATGTCAGGAGAACGCGTTTCAGCCGTGAAAAATGCAATAAAACGCTTTTGGCGTTGGGGCTTCGCCCCGAACCCACCCCCACTGAAATAATGAGCTGTAGATGTCAGGAGAATGCGTTTCTGCAGTGAAAAATGCAAGAAAACGCTTTTGGGTGTCGGGGCTTCGCCCCGAACCCCACTGAGAAAGCTTAAAGCGCTCTCCCAGTCCCCCAAGTTTGCAAGAGAAAGGACTCAACATGATTGTTTTTTGTTGTTGTTTTTTTCGCCGAACATTGAGAAACAGTCTTATTTTATTCTCATATATATATATATATATATATATATATATATATATATATATATATATATATATATATATATATATATATATATATATATATATATATATATATATGCTGTACGCACGTTTATGCATAGGGTAAGGGTTTAAGGGGCGTTAGGGTTAGGGTGTGGAAAAAAATCGCCCCCCCACTCCAAAGTTCTGGATCCGCCAGTGTTCGTTTCCCATCTTTAGTTTATATTAAGAAAAGAGAAATAAAAATATGTAAGGGAGAGCAACGAATTAAAAAAAGATGTTACTTAGAATTTAAAGAATTATTTCCCCTTTCACTTTCTTTTCTAGGTAGCAAAGTAAATTTCAGATTTTAATTTATGCCATGTTTACAATTCTCTGTTAATAGTAAGATTTAAAGTATACAATAAAAAGAGACAATGTTCAACGTTTCGTGATAATCTAATCTGCTCCTTTAGTGTAGAAATGTAACATTGCCGAGTCACATGTCTAGCGTATTAACTCAGTAGTAGTATTGTCATGATGAAAGCATTGTTCCTGCAATCAATATAGACCTAGAACAAAACAATCTATTGGAAGAAATAATTCACGTTTGAAACTCTGCTGTATGATACAAGCAAGTCATTTAAAAACTAAGTGGTTTTCGTGTCCTTCGTTCAGCTGATCACATGTGTCATACTTGCAGTCAGGGTAAAGCTAAGGTGCTAATTGAGAACACTGTGAAGTTCCGACGTAATAAATTGGAGAAATACATTCTCTTGTCATGTTACTTCCCTCGAGTCTCTAAACTATCAGTGCTGGACCGACTTCATTTTGGACAGTAACCGGGCTGGATCTGAATCGCGAAACCGGTATCCAAATGGACCGGTGGGGCCAAAGAAATATTATATTGTTAAAGGTTTTATAATATTCTTTAAAAAAGGGGCCTCTCTGGGCATCGTGTTTAAAAGAAATCTCTCTACAGTGTAATACTAATTTAATCTAAAAAAAAAAAGTAATAATAATGTAATAGCCTACATCCGTAGACAGTGCTAATGGTAGTTAGTTTCATCCTTTTAGGGACCACACAGTGAGTGATAAAAAAGCAACATAAGGCCTACATTTCTTTTTAAAAAATAGAGCTCACTGTATGCATGTGTACAGCTGTACAGTTCTCTGTGGCATTTTACGTCTCGAGAGATGATCTTTTCCCTTTGCAACTTCTTGTGTGACTAAAGAGGCCAATCCTTGATACACAGCTGCGATCGCAGGTTGGGCATATATAATCACCAGGCGCCGTTGCATTTTCACCCTTCTTTCTGCTTCTGTTGTATATGACATCTGCAATCTGTGACCCTTCCTTTATGCTCTCTCTCCATGTGGATCTGTCCAGGACTCCAATGCCACCTCTTCCCAGTTGCCAGTGTCGATTTTGAAGAGCTTCATGTCGCGTTTGCATACATCCGTATAACGTAAAAGTGGGCGACCAGCGGCTTTCCTGCCTTCTATTAGATCGCCATACAGGATGTCCTGTGGAAGTCGACCTACTGGCATTCTACGAACGTGGCCAAGCCAGCCAAGGCACCTGCCGCTGATAACAGAGAGGATGTCCTGGCATCCTGCTCTATGTAGCACTTCCTCATTGGTTATCTTATCTTGCCACCTTATTTTAAAGATCCGCCTTAGGCATCGGAGGTGAAAGACATTCAGCTTTTTTTCCTGCCATGAGTAGGTTGACCATGTTTCACTTCCGTACAGCAAGGTGCTCAACACACAGGTCCGGTAGACTAGGGCTTTAGTACTGCTAGTCAGCAATATGTTGTCCCAGACTCTTTTCTGCAACCGTGACATGGTGGCCATTGCCTTGGCTATCCTGTTGTTTATGTCTTTATCCAGTAGAGTGTTGTTGGATATGATGGAGCCAAGGTAACAAAAGTGATCAACAATTTCTAGTGGTTGGCCATTAATGCTTACTTGAGGTGCAGTGTTTGTGTTTTGGATAAGTATCTTAGTCTTGCTTTGACTGATGTTTAAGCCGAACTTCTGGCAAGCAGCAGATAGTTTGTCAACCATGGACTGTAGCTGAATATCAGAATCAGCCACAATAGCTGCATCATCAGCATACAGGAGTTCCCTGACGAGTAGCTTCCTTACCTTGGTTTTTGCCCGCAGCCTTGATACATTAAATAGTTTTCCAGATGATCTTGTATGGAGAAACACACCTTCGTTTATGTCGCTGTACGCATAATGCAGTAGACAGGAGAAGAATATGCCAAACAGAGTAGGTGCGAGCACACATCCCTGCTTGACACCATTGCAAACCTCAAAAGGTGCTGATTGGGCTCCATTGAATTTGACAGTACATTTAGTTTCCTCGTGAAAACACTCAATTAACTTCAGTAGTTTGGAAGGGCAACCTATTTTCCTCAGGAGTTTGAAAAGGCCACTTCTGCTGACCATGTCAAAAGCTCTAGTCAAATCAACAAAAACAATGTAAAGGGGTCTGTCTCTCTCTCTGAATTTCTCCTGCAGTAGTCGTAGAGAAGATATCATATCTATAGTGGATCTACCGCTCCTGAATCCACACTGAGACTCTGGGTAGACTCTAGAAGCTATCACTTGCAGCCTGGATAGTGCCACTCTAGCAAAGATTTTGCCCACTATACTGAGGAGAGAGATACCCCTATAGTTGTTGCAGTCACTCCGATCCCCTTTGTTCTTGTATATTGTGACTATAGTTGCGTCACGCATTTCCTGTGGGACATGAACTGTTTCCCAACAGCGGCAGAGGAGAATATAGAGTTCAGGGAGCAGGAGTGATTCGTTGACTTTCACTACTTCCACTGGGATACCATCACACCCAGGAGATTTTCTATTTTTTAAGCAGTAAATTGCTTTTTTGAGGTCACTAAGGCTCGGAAGCTCATCTAGGCATTCCAGTACTGGAAGATCTGGTAGAGAAGCCAGGGCGACATCGTCTACTGTATTCTGTGTGACATAGACTTCGAGGTAGTGTTCTGTCCATCGTTCTAGCTGCTTGGTTTGATCTGTAATTTTTTCTCCTGATTTGGATAGAAGGGGGCAGGCTTAGACACTGTTGGACCCAGGGCCGCTTTAATGACATCAAATAAAGCTTTGCTATTTCCTGAGTGGAGACTGTCTTGGATTCTGTTGCAGGTATCCCTCCAAAAGTTGTTAGCACATTTTCTAGCCATTTGTTTCGCCTCTTTATTAGCACTTTTGAAGGCCTCCAAAGATTTTGGATTAAGCTTTGTCTTATGAGCGAGGTGTGCAGATCGTTTTTTCTCGATGCAAGGTTCCATATGTGCTAGATTCGCCTCAAACCAGTCTACATTTTTGTGTTTTTGAGGCCCAAATGCGGTGATTGCCGAACTGTAGATTACGTCTCTTAATTTCTCCCATCTGATAGAGATGTCTTCTTCATCATTAACGAGGGGATTGAACTGTTCAGGAGCTCGCCAAAGAGTGCACACTTCTCTGGGTCACCTACATGGTTGACGTTAATTCGCCTAGTTCTGGGTTGAGTGGAAGTGTAAGCCTTCTTGAGAAGTAGCTTGATTTTGCTTAGCACTAGTGAATGGTCTGAGTTGCAGTCCGCACTATGGTATGAACGGGTGTGGATGACACTTTTCAGATCCATCCTTCGGGTGATGCAGAGGTCAAGCTGGTGCCACCTTTTTGAGCGTGGGTGCTGCCAAGAGACTTTATGACGTTCCTTGCCAGAGAAGAATGTATTTGTTATACACAGTTCATGAGAGCTACAGAACTCGAGTAGCCTTTGGCCATTGTCATTTATTTTGTCAACACCATGAGGTCCCAAGCATTTTGGCCATGCATCATTTCCATCACCAACACGGGCATTAAAGTCTCCATTTATATAGAGGTGCTCGGATTTTGGAATACTTTTAATTACGTCCTCTAGAGCTTGAAAGAATCTGTCTTTGTCCTCTTCTGGTGCAGCAAGGGTTGGTGAGTAAGCACAGATTATATTAACTTTGCCTTGCGGTGATGCAAATTTCATGTGTGCTACTCTTTCATTGCCAATGGGAAACATTGCAATGCAGGGGACGAGACTGTTCCTTATTGCGAAGTCGACGCAATGTATTCTAGGGCTTTGTTCTGGTTTTCCTTGCCAGTAGAATGTATAGTTGCTTTCTGTAAGAGATCCACTGTCTGCCAGTCTGGTTTCTTGCAGGCAGGCCACATCAATGTTTAGTCTGCTGAGTTCTCTGTCGATGATAGCTATTTGTCGCATGTCGGTGACGAGCTCAGGGTCAGTATTGAAGCCAGGACACATTGTCCGTATGTTCCAGCTTGCTAAACGCATTAATGTTGAGGGTTTTCTTTTGATTTTATTTGCAGGTGCGGGTGAGCAGCTTGCTTTTTGATTTTGTCTTAGCACCACGCACCCAGTGGTGCGGCAAGCTGTGGCGGGATAGCACTTTATTGTCCGAGGGCTGCTCGGCTTAAGGCAGGCAGTAGCTATCCAGTGAGGCTAAAAAGCCCCTCCTACCGTCAAGAGTGGTCCCTGGCGTTCCAGCTTACGCCAATCAGCTAGGAACTTATCACCGGTAACTACAACTCTCCGTGTTTTTTCAAAGACATTACTGTCAGAGATGGAGTGACCTCTCCATTGCTGGGGGAAAGCCTGGGCGGTAAATTTGCGAGTGCTGGGCTGCCCACACGTCAGCACACGCCTCTCTTCCATACTGACCGGGTCCAAAGGGATGGCGAGCCATCACAATTTGGGGCCAGGTGGCTGCAGGAGTTTGCCAGAGAGCAGTAGTCTTACTACTGTCCCCCCGCCTACGGGGCTCCAGGACCGGACTTTCTGTTAGGGTATACTCCCTTAGCCTTAGACCTTACAGGGACACACACACAAGGCAGTGCGGCTATTGACCTATAGCTAGGGGTTTGGTTTGTGGGCAACAGGGCGTGTCCGCACGCCGACGGGCCATGCCTGGCTCACATCTTGGGGCCAAACCTCCTCCGAGACCCTTGTACAGTTGTACAGCTGTACAGTTATCAATAATTAAACTTACTATAATGATTTTGAGGACTACGCCTAGAATTAGATGCCCATCAAATGATTTACACTTTATGAGCCTGATTGTATAGAAATGCCCTGGCTGATTTTGACATCCAGTCTCCCTTGTTGACAAATATAAAGAGAGAGAGAAAAAGATATTGAGAGTGATAGAATGACTGAGAACGAGAGAATAAGAAAGAGAGAAAGAAAGAGAAGAGAGAAAGTGATGTCGGAAGAAAGAGAAAGAGAAAAAAGAAAGAGAAAGAGAGAAAGAAAGAGAAAAGGGAAGAGAAAGAAAGAGAGAAAGAAAGAGAAAAGGAAAGAGAAAGCAAGAGAAAAAGAGAAAGAAAGCCAGAGAAAGAGAAAAAAGAAAGAGAGAGAAAGAAAGAGAAAGAAAGAAAGAGAGAAAGAAAGAAAGAGAAAAAAAACGAAAGAAAGAGAGAAAGAAAGAAAGAGAAAAAAAACGAAAGAAAGAGAGAAAGAAAGAGAAAAAGAAAGAAAGAGAAAGAAAGAAAGAAAGAGAGAAAGGAAGAAAGAGAAAGGAAGAAAGAGAAATAGTTAAAAGAAAAAGAAATAGGGAAAGATAAAGAAAGAGAAAGAAAGAAAGAGAGAAAGGAAGAGAAAGAGACAAAAGAAACGTGGCACAAAGAGAGAGCTAGACAGAGAGACAGGGTCGACTTTTAGAGGTACAAACTTGAGTGACTCTGCTATCGATGGAAGATAACTTAGAATACCTCGGCGGAATGTAACTAGGGGAGAGAATGAAGTAAGCCAGAAGAACTACTGCACGATACTGGGATTGTATTAAGATTGTATTAAGATACAACGGGATGTGCACATTATTTATAGTTATGGTGGTCAACATTTAAGGATAAATTAAAATTGAATCATACTTCCATCTCTCTCTTTCTGCCTCTTTAACATTTATAGTTGATTGGTTTATACACCAAATAGGCCTCTATATTGAATGAGATTTGAATATCCATAGACAGAGGCGTCACTAGGGTCGGTGTCATCCGGTGCGGTAAGCTCAGGGTGTCACTTTCTTCCAAGGAATAAAATCTACGCTTAGAAAAACAACTATTGTTTTTTTTCGTTATGTTGAATACTAAAACTGTAAGCTAATTAATTGACTGTTTACACCCGAAAATGGTTTTGGATTCTATTTTAAAATGTCGTTGTTTTTTACATGTTATCAAAAGTGATAATATAAATTAATAAAGGTACAATTATATGAGAAACATTCATTTGAACATTTTTATTTGAGATTATTTAAAGCTTCTTACAGAAAAGGTTTTAAATTACACTAGTGTTTCACAGCTGTTTCCGAAAAGGCAAAACAAGCACTGACAAGGTTTACGTCCTTTGAAAAATCGTCGAGCAAAGTCTGAAATACCAACCAAGGATGTGGATCAGTTTTATAGATTAAAAAAAGAAGTTTGATAGCTCTGGAAAATAGCAAGAGAATAAGCATCTCGCAACAATAGGTAGAGATTCAGCGAGATGTCTGGAGCAAATCAAGCTGTTGTGTCACAACACACGGTCGAACTCTTCAACACAGAAACGGATACACTAGCGGATCCAGAACTTTGGAGTGTGGGGGGTTCCCAAACGCTAACCCTAACGCCCAGTAAACCCTAACCTTATGCATAAACTCACGCACGCACACACACACACACGCACACACACATACATACATACATACATACTTACATACATACATACATACATGCAAAAACGAAAAACAGTGTTTCTCAACCTTCGGCGAAAAAAACAACTAAAAAGGGGTCTGGGGGTGCGCTGTAAGCCAAGCGTTTTCTTACATACTTCACTGCAGAAACGCATTATCATGACATCTACAGCTCATTATTCATCCTATTAAAAAGGCAGTTATAATTAAGTAAAATAAAGTCACTTGGGGGCAAGGGCCGATCCTGAAGTGTACAAGTAGCGTAAGTATATCTTTATTAGGCATAGTTATTGTAATATTATCTTTATGTTAAGCGAGACCTCTTGTAGTAGGCTTGTTTTGATCATCATAAGACATTAACAGAACGATGTTTAAATGCTCAAAAATATCTAATTTTCAAGAACCTTTTGAATAATGTTTTATTTGAAAAATATTCTAATATGAATTTATAGGCTCTTACCACATTGCAAATACAACCAATTTGTTTCTTGAAACAATACGATACCCCACAGTTTTAGATTAAGGCTTTAAAGATCGCCGCCGAAAAAAAATGTTCTAAAAATAATATTTTTAATAATTGTCACTGATACATTTTGTTCAATAGCCCTGTTTGTCACTGATACATTTTGTTCAATAGCCCTGTTTGTCACTGATACATTTTGTTCAATAGCCCTGTTTGTCACTGATACATTTTGTTCAATAGCCCTGTTTGTCACTGATACATTTTGTTCAATAGCCCTGTTTGTCACTGATATATTTGGTTCAATAGCCCTGTTTGTCACTGATACATTTTGTTCAATAGCCCTGTTTGTCACTGATACATTTGGTTCAATAGCCCTGTTTGTCACTGATACATTTTGTTCAATAGCCCTGTTTGTCACTGATACATTTTGTTCAATAGCCCTGTTTGTCACTGATACATTTTGTTCAATAGCCCTGTTTGTCACTGATACATTTTGTTCAATAGCCCTGTTTGTCACTGATACATTTGGTTCAATAGCTCTGTTTGTCAGTGTTTGTAACTTCGTTTTGTAACAGAACTATAATTCAAAGCTCTAAACAAAAACGTTTGATAGAAGAAGGAGAAATGAAGTGGACTTATTAGATTCTACTCTAAATTTCTTACATTTTTAGGATTCAAGTATAAGTTCTGAGTAATAGTTCCAACTTATTTATTCAATAGAAAAATACCAGATTGAGTAAAGGTTGGAAAAAAGCGACTAAAAAAATTTGGTTCAGAACTCATCTCAGTTGTTACTCTTGCCTTTATTTTTATAAATTGTAACTATGTTGGAATCTTTCAATTCCTGGGGGACTATTCCTTGTTCCTAGCGCAAGCTTAGCAGTTCGTGGAGTGGCTTGATTAAGGCATGCTTTCCAGCCTGAATGACTTCAGCAGGAATGCCATCTCCTTCCGGTACTTTCCCGTGTGCAAAAATGTCAATAGCTATGCTCAGTTCCTTTACTGAGGGCGTTTTGTTTAATTCCGTCAAAACTGGAAGTGATGGGAAGTTGGAAACAGCATTTGGTGAGATTGCGTTTTCAATCTGGTAAAGTTCTGCATTTGCAGTGCACGATCACTGATGATTGAGCCATCTTTTGACTTGAGCGGAACACACTTGCTGGTGTGAGGTCCAAAGGCTTTTCTCATGCCCTCGTACAGTCCTCTTATGTTACCTCAGTTACCACAAGATTGAATATCTTCACAAAGCTCCTGCCAGTATTTGTTAGCGCGCTGTCTCGCTATTCTTTGGGCATTGTTCCGTTCAGCTCTGAGCCATTTTAAGTTGCTAGGGGTGAGATCCTTTTTGTAGATTAGCATGGCTACTCTCTTTTCCCTAGTGGCAGTTTCCATTTCCGGTAGACTAGCTTCAAACCAGTCCTCGCTTTTCTTGGTCTTGAAATACAATTAAATGTATTCACGAGATGACGGATAAAGACGCATATCCTTGTGTGCAGGTTACCCAAAGCCCCCAACAACTTTCGTCATACAGATCTCAAAGAAATAGAAATGTTCACCTATTAAGGCACTGCTATCACTAGTAAAGAAGTTGTATATCATGGTGTAGCATGTCGGTTGGAAAGCAGGATCCGTCTGAGAAGGATTCTACGAATAAAGTACCGAGATAATGTAAAGAAAAGGAAAGTTCCCCTTTTAGACTTTGTGGTCTAAAGGGCAGATGATGTAAAGGTCATCTGTTTCTGTGGCCCTACGGTTAACAAGGGTGTCATGTGGCCAGCACAACGATAAACGTTCATTACGTTTCCCCAACTGATGTCACATACCCATTAGAGCTGGATGGATTCAGAGGCGTCCAAAGATACCGAAATAAAAAATCCTAGTCTTCACCAGGACTCGAACCCAAGACCCCCTGTTCAGAAGCCAAGTGCTTCACCGCTCAGCCACCGCGCCTCCCGAGATAATAATACCATAGATAAATCTTTTCCCGCACAGGCATTGACCCACTAAGGGAAATGGCGACTGAGCATCGATTGACATTTGTGAGACATATCATTAGACAAGACGAACATGTTTATCAAAGTCAGCCTTAACATGAAAGCCTAAAAAAAGGAACGCAAAAACATGGCCGTCCACATTAAACCTTTTTAGAAGCGTTTTTCTACATTTCTGAGCTTCAGAAACTCTTTCTCCTGGCGTCTACAACGCATTATTCTTCTTATAATAAGAATATTACGTCAAATAGAATTAAAATGAAGAAAGTATGGGACATAATGATACTAAACTGAGAAACATTCAAGGCAGTCTTTTTTTTATTTCTAAAAAATCATTTTGAACAAGTGCATTTTTCCGACTTGGGTGTCACCCCTCCCCCCTCCCGATTTGTTTCACCCGGTGCGGCCCTCACCACCCGCACCCCTCAGTTACGCCACTGTCCATAGAAACTTTAAAAAAAAAACGAACTGTGTCAACGTAAAGGAGTGCTACGTGTTGTAGTGATACAGCTAGCTTACATACCAAAACTAAATTGGATATCAGGCATATTATCATTGTACTAGCTTTTGTATGGCGCATTATGTACGCTGACTGCATTTAGGTCTCCATGATCTTAATACATGCTTAGTGCAGTCCTTCATGCTCAGTGAATCGTGGTCCAATCTCCCTTGTGGACATCGTGGTCCAATCTCCCTTGTGGACATCGTGGTCCAATCTCCCTTGTGGACATCGTAGTCCAATCTTCCTTGTGGACATCGTAGTCCAATCTCCCTTGTGGACATCGTGGTCACATCTCCCTTGTGGACATTGTGGTCCAATCTCCCTTGTGGACATCGTAGTCCAATCTCCCTTGTGGACATTGTGGTCCAATCTCCCTTGTGGATATTGTGGTCCAATCTCCCTTGTGGACATCGTAGTCCAATCTTCCTTGTGGACATCGTAGTCCAATCTCCCTTGTGGACATCGTAGTTCAATCTCCCTTGTGGACATCGTGGTCCAATCTCCCTTGTGGACATCTTGGTCAATCTCCCTTGTAGACATCGTAGTCCAATCTCCCTTGTGGACATCTTGGTCCAATCTCCCTTGTGGACATCGTAGTCCAATCTCCCTTGTGGACATCGTGGTCCAATGTCCCTTGTGGACATCGTAGTCCAATGTCCCATGTGGACATCGTGGTCCAATGTCCCTTGTGGACATCGTAGTCCAATGTCCCATGTGGACATCGTTGTCCAATCTCCCTTGTGGACATCTTGGTCCAATCTCCTTTGTGGACATCGTAGTCCAATCTACCTTGTTGACATCGTAGTCCAATCTCTCTTGTGGACATCGTAGTCCAATCTCCCTTGTGGACATCTTGGTCCAATCTCCCTTGTGGACATCGTAGTCCAATCTCCCTTGTGGACATCGTAGTCCAATCTCCCTTGTGGACATCGTAGTCCAATCTCCCTTGTGGACATCGTAGTTCAATCTCCCTTGTGGACATCTTGGTCAATCTCCCTTGTGGACATTGTGGTCCAATCTCCCTTGTAGACATCGTAGTTCAATCTCCCTTGTGGACATAGTAGTCCAATCTCCCTTGTGGACATCGTGGTCCAATCTCCCTTGTGGACATCGTGGTCCAATCGCCCTTGTGGACATCGTAGTCCAATCTCCCTTGTGGACATCGTAGTCCAATCTCCCTTGTGGACATCGTGGTCCAATCTCCCTTGTGGACATCGTGGTCCAATCGCCCTTGTGGACATCGTAGTCCAATCTCCCTTGTGGACATCGTGGTCCAATCTCCCTTGTGGACATCGTGGTCCAATCTCCCTTGTGGACATAGTAGTCCAATCTCCCTTGTGGACATCGTAGTCCAATCTCCCTTGTGGACATAGTAATCCAATCTCCCTTGTGGACATCGTAGTCCAATCTCCCTTGTGGACATCGTTTTCCAATCTCCCTTGTGAATATCTTGGTCAATCTCCCTTGTGGATATCTTGGTCAATCTCCCTTGTGGACATCTTGGTCAATCTCCCTTGTGGACATGCTTTCCATGCTCCCTTTGGACACTCAGCTAACAGTCTAAACTCAGTCAAATGTCGTATTTAAAGAAACATTTGGCGTCTCTGCGGTTTGGAAATCAAGAAGTTCATACCCTTCAGCCACACAACCCAGAGCAGGAATGTGTCTGGAAGAGAGAGAAAGAGAAAAAGAAAGAGTGAGATAGAGAAAGAGAGAAAAAGAGAGAGAGAGAGAGAGAGACCGAGTGATGGTTTTAAAACAGAAAATCATAAGAAATACTTTTAAAAAAAATCAAAGCTTATACTAAGAGTAGTTGTATCAATTAGTTGGGATCAGTCATGTGATTAAATTTGTAATAGATCAACAACAATAAATTAGATTAGAAATAGTTTTATTAAATGTATTTATTTAGCGCTACTTCATGCTTTTAGTTTTCTCAATACACTGATCCAATCACTTACCAGCTGGGAAAAAGTTTTTTGTTGGGAGGGGGGGGGGAGGAGGAGAAAGGAATGGATATCTGGGTGAATTTTTACCGTATTCGCTTTTTAAAAGCCTTTATAAAAAAAAAGGGAAACGATCTGAATTCGAACTCATGGCTGAAACCTCCTCAACCCGACATCCTAACCATGAGTCGCCCATGAAAGTATTGTTGTCTACTGTTTGTAGAATGTTCCCTTGAAGGGGCAACCTATTCAGCATATATTCCACCACCAAAATTTCCTTTCCTTGTTCGAGATACCAAACAAAATAATTAATTACCAAAAATTATTTAATTATTGATTCTTGTGCTATGTCAGGTAAAAGAAATAATTGTGCACAATTTCAGCTTGATATGGTGTGGGAGAAATAACGTGTATAAACGTTTTACCACACGGACAGAGTTGATATAAGCTTTGTAAAAACAGAGAAAGAGAGAGAGAGAAAGAGAGAGAGAGTGAAAGAGAGAAAGAAAAAAAGAGAGAGAGAGAATTAAAACAAACAAGTTGAAATCGAGTAGGCCTGAGTACCGCTACACGTAAGAGAGAGAGAGAGAGAGAGAGAGAGTTTAAAGGCATAAAATATTTGTTTTCTAAACTAAAGTGAAATAACCGGGTCTGATCACCTAGCAACCATAGTTGATGTAATAACTCTCAAGCCTGCACTTTGTCACGTGGGAAAAAAATCACCTCATCCAATCCAAACATTCCACTCAACTTCCGCAATAACATCAGAACAGCCCTCCAGGGAAACACGAGGTCCACAGTGGGTCCCCCATTAGACTCAGTAGGCGTTACCACAGTTACAATATCTTGACACAATTACTTATAAAAACTAGATACATTCTGAATTCCCTAACACAGGAACGAAATTGTCTAGTGAGTCTAGTGAGTTATGTGGACACCACTAGTGATCTTTCTGTTTCTGTGGTTGCTAATTAATGTAAGACTACACACGCTCAACCTGTTTTAGTTCATCTGTTACCGGGGTCATTAACTGAAATAACATTTATTGGTTTAATATAATGATTACATCTTCGAGTACACCCATACTTCAGTAAGTGTACTTTTTAACATTCTGTTTTTAGTAATACTTATAATATATTTATACAATTCTGGAGTTTTGTGGTATTGAAAATCTAAGTTACATAAAGCAGCCTATAGTTTGATGTTGTTGAACTCAGTTAAAGTTAAATCTTTGCTTGTATTGTAATTGGATCTAATTAACAAAGTTATGGTATTGTTTTTTTTTAATTTTTTTTTTATACTTTGTAATTTGTTTGTAGTTTGTATACAGGTTGTAATTTGCTATTAGACTGTAGTGTGTTTGTAGTTTGTTTGTAGTTTGTTTATAGGTTTGTATATGATTGTAGTATATATATTTTGCAATTTGTTTTTTAAAACTTGTTTGCAGTTCGTAGCCTACTATGGTTGTAGTTTTATGCAGTTTTTAATTGTTTTTTTTTATTAGTAAGTAGTTAATTTCTACCTCATTTTGAGTTTGTTTGTAGTTTGATTTGTTTTGGTACTTTGTTTGTATTTTGGTTGTAGTTTGTTAGTATTTTATAGTTTGTTTGTAGTTTGTAGTTTAGTTTCTATTTTGTTTGTAGTTTGCTTTTATATTTGTTAGTTTATATTTAGATTGTAGTTTTTTAATTAGTAAACAGTTTGTAGTGTAGCTGTAGTGTAATGGGTTGTATTCAAATGTCAAAATCAATTTCAGATTTCAAAAACCTGACTCCTAGATAACCGCAAGTCAATTCAACATTCAATTTCACATTCTAAATGTCCTCCAATTAGAAAATGTACTCTTGACATATGCACATCGAATTGTATTCGAGTAAAAGTTTCTTTAATTTACATGATTAATTAGACGTATAATGTCGATTTTCATTAATACCCATTTTAACTATTGAATTAATACTTCCAAATTTAGTTGTTTTGAAGGAACAATTAGTTGTCAGGCTCGTTCGCGCTGTGTCTCATGTAGATAATTCAAACGGAGGTAACTGTCAAATAACGAACTCACATAACACAGGCGAAAGTTAGTGGACGCTAATAGCGAATGTCGATTAAAGAGTTTAATAATAAAGAAGGGAACTGTCGAATGTCGTCAAGCTAAATCTCTACGTCCTTAGAAACTGCTTGACACTAAAGCCGTCAAAAGTAGTCTGTCTACATTTCGCTATTCTTCCTAAAAACCAAGTCTTGTTTTTACTAGTAGAGTCAATGTCTCTAGCTTTCCCTTTTAGTGAAACAAATAACCAACATAAGAACAGTTTGCTCAACAAAGAGGCATGGATGGTACACCACTAGTATAAGAACCACTGTCACTTTTTGTTGAGCTGAAGCCGTGGGAAGTGTGTAGGCTCTAACCAGGGGAAATCAGTTTATCTTATGCTTGCTCTGTTCTCCAAACTTCCCCCCCCCCTTTTCCCTGGTCCTGGGTGACCCGGAAGGAGTGGAAGTATTGTGGTTACACGTGTGAACATTTCGTCCCAATGACTGAAGTGCTTCATTCACTCACAGTTTTCTTAAGAGCGATCTACTATCACTTAGTCTTTTATTTGTTTCTAATTTAATTGTCCTTTTTTTTTTACAATCTCCTAGTAGCCACTTATTCATAATAGACATAAAGCAAGCATAATATAATAGACATAAAGCAAGCATAATATAATAGACATAAAGCAAGCATAATATACAATTTAAAAAAATCTTATCGAAGTGGAAGAACTCTAAACAGACAAATATCTCTCAATAATGTAGAAGTTATGTCTAAACCATTTTTTAAAGCTTACGTAAAATCCGTCATCGTTTTAACTAAGCTTGTCATCACTTGTCAACATCATACAACCATGACCTTGCACTGCAAATATTCAATCTAAAAATAAACTATTGCAAGAGCTGCTTTATGTTACGTGACAGTGTCTATAAAGACTTACATTTTATTACAAAGCTTATATAACTCACTCTGTCTGCCTAGCAAAAAGTTTGTATACGCTATTTCTCCCACATTCAATCTCGGATTAAGTTGAAATTTAGCACATTTATTACTTTGACCTCCCAACACAAGAATCAATACAAAAATTTAACCACTTGGTTAGTTAGTTAGGTAATCAATTGTTTTGGTATCTTAACAAAAATAATACTTGACTGATGTGGTGGTATAAGTTGAATTAGTCCCCTTGAGGACCTTTGAACCCTTCGTGATTCTTTTATGCATTTAAAAAAAAACGATCATGTAAACATTCACAAAGATATCCCCCCCCCCTTTCATCCCTCTCCTTTCACAACTGGTTCAAACAAGTGATAGGATCACAGCGCATTGAGAAAGCTAAAAGCTAACAAACAAAAACAAATGGTAAGCGTATTTCTAATCGCACACAGATTTATTATGTACAGGCCGGCTGGTGGCATGAGTACATGAATGATCCAAACTAATTGATAAAAAAAAAATGCTATAAGTACACTTTATACAAGCTTTTACTTTCAAAGTATTTTTTAATGTTTTTCTTGTTTTTTTTTCATTCCAGATATTAAACAAAGACGAATGTGAAATTCTTGTAGGTGCACAAGATACAGAGGAATGGTTTTATTGTCTATTTCCAAAAAGTCAGTACAATCTCTGTCCCTGATGACGTGTGACATTTTTTTATAGCAGAAATCTGTTAAATCCAGATTTCTTATACCAAAGAATCAGTTGAATTAAAGAATCAAAGAGATTGTGTCCACTTGGTAACCTACAACAGAGGAAGATGATGGCGATGATGTCGGAGACCAACAGTTTGTCTAACATAACGAACACGTCAACAAACACATGTCTGAACACATGTCCAAACACATGTCTGAACACATCGTTTGTTTTCAGTCAAGAAATGTAAGTACAGTATTGAACGAGTTCTGCTGTCAGACAACTCAATAGATTAAACCACAATCTCATTACCGATACTTAGTTTCTCCGAATTTTCTAAATTTAAAAACATGAACGCTAAATGATTGTTGGAAATCGCCCGACTACACTTAAGTTTCTCGCCAAAAAGTCACAAGTAACAACAACAACAATAGACGAGCATACACTCTTTTTACCTTGGTTTTACACTGTACTGAGGCGCGGTGGCTGAGTGGTAAAGCGATTGGCTTCCCTGGTCCCCTGTTCGAATCCTGGTGAAGACTGGGGTTTTTATTTCGGGATCTTTAGGCACCCAGCTCTAATGGGTACCTGACATTAGTTGGGGAAAAGTAAAGACAGTTGGTCGTTTTGCTGGTCACATGACACCCTCGTTAACCGTGGGACACATAAACTTATGACCTTTACTGCATTATCTATAAGAATTTACTTTTAGGCGCTAGTGCTAAGTGGTTAAGCCCTTGGCTTCCCGACCGAGGAGTCGGTTGTAGGAATCCTGGTGAAGACTGAAATTTTTAATTTCGGAAATTTTTAGCTGGCTGGCTGATAAAGCCAGCATGCTCTAATGGGTACCTGATTTTAGTTGAAGAAAAGTAAAGGTGGTTGGTCGTTGTGCTGGCCACATGACACCCTCGTTAACCCTTAACCACATAAACCGATGACCAATACATCCTCTGCCCTATAGATCGCAAGATCTGAACTTTGCTTCCTTTACTTTTCTAAATAGATGGCTTTGGTCAAATGTAATTCATCGTCCTTGACATTGTTTAGTTTAGGCCCACCGTGAAAAAATCTCCAATATAATTTCGTTGATCCATAAAGTTTATTTATTGATTCATTAATACAAATACGTTTTTTAAAAGTTTCAACAAAATGTAATCGCTGCCTTAGAAACCAAGCCATAGGGTGTCTGTACCATTCGTAAGCCACCATGGAAAAATTGCTCCGTGCTGAGATTAATCTCTTCTAGCACGGTTCAGGTGTTCTGTAGGGTTTGTCTGTTTCCGTACATGGCAAGACTCCTTTATGGAGGCGCGGTGGCTGAGCCGTAAAGCGTTTGTCTTCTGAGCCGGGTGCCCGGGTTCGAATCCTGGTGAAGACCGGCTTTTTAATTACGGGATCTTTCGGCGCCTCTGAGTCCACCCAGCTCTATTAGGTACCCGACATTAGTCGGGAAAAAGTAAAGCCAGTTGGTCGTTGTGCTAACCACATGACGCCCTCGTTAACCGTTGGCCACAGAAACAGATGACCTTTACATCCCCTGCCTATAGATCACGTTTTGAAAGGGGAACTATATATATATACATATATATTTCCCTTATTGGATAGCAAACAAAATAATTAATCACCAATAATTAATTTACTGTTTGTTTTAATTGATGAATGTTTTTTTAGGTACATTAAATAAGTGTTGAAAGTTTTAAATTGATTCGAATGGGCGTGGGAGAAATGAAATGTACAATTATCTAAGGGGACCAAACCCTCACATATTTAGCCATATCTGCGAATACTGAAGGATTAATTACCCTTGTTGGTATCAAACAAATAATTAATCACCAGTAATTAGTTGACAAATTGTTTATTTTTTTAAATTAATTGATTCATGTCTTGTCTATGTCAACGAATACATGTACAAAGTTTCAATTTGAACCAAGATTGGGTGTAGGAGAAATAACGTGTACAACCTTTTTTCTAGACAAACAGACACACAGACAGAGTGAGTTGATATAAGCTTTAGAACAACACAAAATAGACAAATACGTGCAGAATGTTTGAGCATAGACCGCCTGTTAGTAAAGTGAATCGACAGCAAGTGTCAACAAATTTATTCTCGGACGTTCTTTTTTTTTTAGCGGCCCCCGAAAGGGGAAAAGACGCTATTAGTTTTGTGCGAAATGTCTGTCCGTCTGTCCCGTTTAGATCTCGTAAACTAGAAAAGATATTGAAAATCCGACATCACAATATTTTAGACCATTCAAAGTTCTGATGCAACGGCTACTTTTTTCTTTTCTGAAAGCGAAAAATCTAATTTTTAAAATCAGTTATGCAAGCATTTTTTTTTTAAGAGAAAAAGCTAATTAGTATGCATTATAAGTTAGACCTAATTTAAAACGAATAGTAATCTTGTAAACTTAATTTTTCTTAACTTCTTATATGATACCGCAGTTTAGGATTCAAATTAGAGTTTGAGCTTTTACAAAAAAAATTAGATCAGGGGAGGCGCTGTGGCTGAGCAGTAAAGCGCTTGGCTTTCGAACCTGGGGGTCCCGGGTTCGAATCCTGGTGAAGACTAATTTTCAACTTTTAAATCTTTTTCGTCTCTGAGTCCACTCAGCTCTAATGGGTACCTGACATTAGTTGGGGAAAAGTAACGGCGGTTGGTCGTTGGGCTGGCTACAAGACACCCTCGTTAACCGTAGGCCACAAAAAACAGATGAACTTTACACCAACTGCCCTATAGACCACAAGGTCTGAAAGGGGAACTAGTTAGGCCAGGTTCACATCTAACTTTACATTCACTTTCACCTATCCTTTGATCTGCGGGACCGTTGGGGCACTACACAAGATCTGTTAACCTTCTTTCTCCTATCTTATCTCATATTTGTCTTTGATATAATTTCATTCGGCAGTTCTTTCTGAAAATATTGAAGCCTGCCTGGGTGGACCTCTTCGGGGGCCGATTTGAGTTTGTGTTTCCACACAAACTGTCTTTTATAACCTTGTTTTAAATTTGTTTTAGTGTTTTATTTTAATGAACATTTTGTGACAGAGGAAAATCAGAGGCTAAATTAAGTTCAAACTTTATGTTTTGCTTTAAGATCTCTGTGATTTAAGAGCCGACTTTGCAGGTTCATTTACTTAATTATGAACTTTCAAATACTTCATAACGTCATCCACTCAAGCCCCACATATAACTTTATATACCCTTAGGGCTTTAAAAAAAATACACATTATATATATTTATATCGAAGGAAAAAAATTAATTTGCCATACCAGCTGTTTTATTGCTTTTCAATTGCTCAATTAATACCTAATAATTTAATCACGTTTTAATGCTGAAATGTTTCATTCTGTTTCCGTAGCAACACCATTCGCATGGATTGTCGTTCTTTTATCTGCCCTAAATAGCTGCTGTGCACCTTGTACAAATATGCACATACACACAATCATGTGCTAACACACACACACGCACACCTAAAAGCAAATATAAAAAAAAATAATTTTTGTCACCACTTTAACCTTGTATTGGAAGGCAACGATGAAGTGTCTGTCCACTGCAACATTGACCAGGGCGTAGGTCTGTTTCACTTCTCTTGTCACAAGATTATTATTCTTAGTACAAGCATTGTGACAACGTGTTGCTTAATGAAACAAACGCTTACATTTTGAAACATGACTTAGAGAAAAGAAGGAACTAGTGTTCGAAACTCCTGGAGGACTGCAAAGGTAAAACGTCAGTGTGTGAACTTAGAATCATCGTGAAGATAGTCTGAATCGCGAACTCCACAACCAAGGCAGACATCTGACTAGTAGGATACTGAAGTATCTGAGAATTACATAGAAATAAGTTTATAAAGCAACGATAACACGAAACAGTTAATAAGCAAAATATAAAACATCCTTTTGAAAAAAAAAACTTTATCTAAAGGGATAGAACTCCGTTCTTAAAATTATGTCTACAATAATGTACAAGCTATTTCCCTTATTCGATATATAAATAATTAATTGCCAATAACTAATTGACTAATTGTTTATTGGCTCATATTTTGTTAGGTACAATAAATAATTGTTTAATGTATCCACTTAATCGGAGAACGCATGAGGGAGAAATAGCGTTATCAATTATTTAATGGGACTAAACCCAACAGATTTACCCAATATCTGTGCATACTGAAGTATTAGTTTCTCTTGTTGCTATAAAATAAATAAATAAATTACCAGTAATTAATTGTCTAATTTTTTTTTTATTAATTAATGTCTGGTTTATGTCAATGAATAATTAAGCAAAATTTTAGCTTGATCCGAGAATGGGTGTGGGAGAAATAACGTGTACACACTTTTTACCAGACAGATAGACAGATAGACAGACAGAGTGACTTGATATAAGCTTTGTAAAAATTAAGAAACCTGAAATCTCAATAGAAAAGTAAAAGGGGAGGGGGGACTCATGAAATCGTGAAACAAAACAACAACAAACAAACAAGGGAGTGAACTTCCTTTGTCATAAAATAATGAAAGGGGAACAACTCATAAAACGTTAACTGATAAACAATAAATAGTCCAACGAGAGATACTCTTTTAAACATAAACTGATAAGCGGTTGTAATCAAAGGGGGGCTACTCATAAAACATTAAAAGATACTTAATAAATAGTCAAACTAGAGATACTCCTTTAAACATAAACTGATAAGAGGTGGTAATCAAAGGGGGGGGGGCACTCATAAAACCAAAACACATGCAATCAACACATTTCACGCCGATTACTAAATCACCACACCCGCAACAAGATGCAAGTTTTGTCACCGAAAGTTACCTAATAATGAAACAAAATAAATTATCACCTTATTTAGTTCAGTAATAAGCACAAGAAGGCATCCTTATGTAACAAATACAGAGACCAACACTTCTGGACTTCGGTATATTGATTATTTTTCAGTCATTTTTGGATGCAAAGACTACCTCATTCCAATAATTCATTTGTATTTTATTATCTACAGGAAGGTTAAAAAATATTTAGGCAGTAAGTGGAATAAGTCATGTATTGGGAAATAGTTTCTGTATGTACAAAATATATAATTACTTTGGTTCACAATAAAAAAAAATGTGAATGTAATGAATGTGTATGTAACTATAATAAAGTATAAATCTAAATAAATGTTACTGTTTAGTGTCCACCTACTTTTAGACAACAGTGTATATAAGTAAGTTTATAAAGTTTGTCTTACTGTAATTAGACAGTGTCTAAATAGTCGACGCTAAACACTACATTCTATTTACCAGACATTTCTGCTGTTATAATGTTGTTTTTTTTAAACCTGCACTCTTTCGTCTGTTCCACAGAGCGACAGCTAATGCAAACATCCTGATTGCGGTTCGTTTCATCACCAGTGTGGGAGTGGCCGGAAACCTTGTGGTCTTCGTCACGATCTGCAAGATGAAGACATCCAGCTCAGCTTCCTTCTTGGTGGCCTTCTTGGCCGTTTGCGACGCCCTGGCCCTGATGACCAAGTGCGCCACCTACGAGCTGAACCTGGAAAACGGCCCCATGTTCTGTAAGCTAGGCATGGTGCCCATGAGCATGTCCACGGCGATCACAAACTGGACCTTGGTGCTCATCTGCGTGGAACGTTTCATCGCCGTCCACTACCCATTACAGAAGAGGTACCTCCTCACCAAGACGCGAATGAAAGCCGCGGTGCTTGTCGTGACGGTTCTCCTGGCTGTAGCCCTCAGTGCCTTGAGCTTGACATTTCGAGACTACGACGCCCAGAAATGTTCATGCGTTGTGAGGACCATCATTATCTTTCATTTGATGTCAGACGGCCTTGACATTTTCATCCCGTTCGTTCTGATCACAGTTTTAACCATCGCCGTCATCAGAAAGATTTACAGGGAGAAAACGAATCGAGCGTCCACTCTGAGGGAAGGGAGCGTTCCCAACGAGGCTGGAACCTTCCTTCCGTCGTACAAACCTCCGCAGCCAAATATCGAAAAGACAATGAGTGTATTAATGATCATAGCAGTGGCTTTGTACTTCATCCTGAACGCTCCCCTGTCTGTGTACGTGTTCCTAATAGCCCCATTTATTAGAGAAAACACTTTCTACGCATCAATGCTACTGTATGTTTTCAAAGATGTCTCTCACGCGCTGAATATGTTTCTGTATTTCTTTTTATGCAGGGGATTTAGAAGAGCGTTGGTTGAGCTTTTAAAATGTCAACAACAAACTTGAGTTTTAAAGACACATCAAAAGATTTGATTGGATGTTAGCAGTGCGCTTTCAATGTGTTATCCACCTGTTCCCGGTGTGTTATTACTGTGTTAGAGAATTAAATAAAATTTTTATTATTTAAATGACAATCGGTGTTATGCTAAATATTATCATCAAAACAATCAGGTAATGTTGTAATTCTTAATTCATTTAAAACAAATAAAAAAAATTAAATAACTAATCAGGCATTGTTGTATATTTAAATTCAAATTTTAAAAGAATTCGTTAGTTTAATCACCACTTTTATGCTTATACCATGCACAGTGCAGTAGTTTAATCTATTTTATGGACCAAACGAGAACTCGGGGGGGGGGTGGGGAAGGGTTGGGAACTTTTTTTTGCTGCCTTTAAGCAGTCTGGATTCAAACTGGAGTCCCTTTGATAGGAAGTTCCTTTGATAGGTTTATGCCCCTTAGCCAGTCTTTAAAAAATAATGCATGCAGGTGTGAGATTGTTCTGATATTGTTTTCTCATTCCATTTTGGTCACGTGATGTGTCACGTGCGCTTACGCCTAAGTCCATAGGTGTAGACATAAAATTCAATGGAGAAGAATAACAAGAAAAATAAAAAAATACTAAACTTTTTCTATAAAGACAATACCTCCATTCTACACTTATTAGAGACACGACTTTGCTCTCAATAACTAACGATTTTTAGATCTTTAAGAAAATCGGAAATGGGAACCGGTTGGGGAAGTAAATGCGGTTTTGTCGTTGTGCTGGTCACATGACACCCTGGTTAACCGTCCATTAGAAACAGGAGAGCTTTTCATTATATTACCCCTTCCCCCCCTCTTTTATATCACAGGATCAAAAAATGTAGAGAAAACCCAATACACGAAAAGAAAGGGAATTTTTTTCTTTACTTTAAGGGAAAAGTTTAATTGTTGAGGCTTTAAATGAGAGATAGGCCTTTCACAAAACTATTAGAGAATCATTCAATCACATCAGTTAGACCAGGTCCTCATTGAACTGTACCTCCATAACTATCAGTTCATTGAACAATGTAATAATGATAATATTAATACATTTCCGTATCCTGTATGTGTGTAGTCGTTAGTTGAACTAACACTATAACAGCAGCTGCAACACTTTCAACATGCAAGTCTCTTCTTTTTGTATCGACGGAGATAAGGTTGTAGTTGTTGATATATAGTAGTTCATAGTTTCTGATATTCTTTCTGATAATATTGAAACCTGTCTTTTTCCCTTCCCGAAAATACCACTTTGGGGGCCGACTTTGAATTTGTGTTTCCACACAAACTGTCTTTGTAACCGTGTTATTGTTATGTCGTTATTATATATAACTGTATTTAACCCGAGTAAACATTAATATAAAAAAAACCCATTCGTATGTACTTGTTACGACATCGAAATAGTCGTAACGTTACAAAAAAAAAAGTAGAAATCTATTTCCTTTTTTTTTTTTTTAAATCTCGCGCAATTGCATGATATAAATGGGTAACAATTAAAACAAAACAAAGTCAGCTTCAGCTTTGTAGATCTAGAACATGGAATGACTTTTGTTCGTTCCGTCCAACTAACAAGTTATAATAGAAAATATTACACACACAAAAACATTTGCAGTGGCTCTTCTACTGCTTATTACATTGAATGACTGAGGGAACAACAAGGATGTAAAGTTTATATGTTTATAATAAACACAAAGACAGGAAGAGGAGGGCACTGAGGGGGGGGGGGGTGAGTCAATAAACACCTGTCCAGCTCCTTACGTCATGGAGTAGCCTTAGTTAGTGTTCTTCTCTTAACAGCAGAAGGTTTATATTTATAGGCCTACATTCACTCACGGACATACACACACAAAGAAAGAGAGAGAAACACAAACACATGTACACTATGTTACTATTTCAGGTTCTACTCACAACGTAGACCGTGCTACAAGAAAGGCTAAAGTCCACGGAGAAATGGGGAGATGGTTTATGATGATAACCAAAATCTCCTGACTTTATTCATCCCTACTAACTAGAAATTTAGAATTTAAATATTTTTTTTTTCAGAAATCTTTTTATTAACACTTTTGGAGTTCAAGTACCACTTGTTTTATTGGAGTTCATTTATCTCCATTAAAATGGCTTTTATTTATCTCTAGTCTATTGGAGTTCATTATCTCCAGTAAAATGTCTTTCATTTATCTCTAGTCAATTGTAGCTCATTTATCTCCAGTAAAATGGCTTTCATTTATCTCTATTGGGGTTCATTTATCTCCAGTAAAATGGTTTTCATTTATCCCTAGTCTATTGGAGTTCATTTATCTCCAGTTAAATGGCTTTCATTTTTCTTTTGTCTATTGGAGTTCGTTTATCTCCAGTAAAATGGCTTTCATTTACCTTAGTCTATTGAGGTTCATTTATCTCTAGTTTATTGGAGCTCATTTATTCCTTTTTTTTAAATTTGTGTTCATGTATAACTAGTCTTACTGAAGCTCTTTTATTCCTAGTTTACCTTTTATCCTTTTATTGGAGTTCATTTGTCCTACTCTTATTGGAGTTTATTTTTATCCTTGTTCCTATTGGAAGCTTATTTATCCCTAGTTTAATTGGACTTCATTTATCTCTTGCCTTATAATCTTATAGACGTTCATTTATTCCTACTCTTATTCGCATTTATTTACCTCTAGTCTTTCTGGAGTTAATTTCTCCGTTTAACAATATCTCTATTGAACTCGTATTTTCGTGGACACTGGGTGGGTGGACTCAACAACATGGACACTGGGTGGGTGGACTCAACAACATGGACACTGGGTGGGTGGACTCAACAACATGGACACTGGGTGGGTGGACTCAACAACGTGGACACTGGGTGGGTGGACTCAACAACATGGACACTGGTTGGTTGGACTCCACAACATGGACACTGGGTGGGTGGACTTAACAACATGGACACTGGGTGGGTGGACTCAACAACATGGACACTGGGTGGGTGGACTCAACAACATGGACACTGGGTGGGTGGACTCAACAACATGGACACTGGGTGGGTGGACTCAACAACATGGACACTGGGTGGGTGGACTCAACAACATGGACACGGATCTGGAAAACGGCTCTAACGGTTTTCTTCGTACAAATTTGACAGTTGCTGCATATCGTTTGAAAAATGACAAGAATTCCTAGCCTGTTTGACATACTGGGAAAAATCTAACTTGACCTTTATAGTTTTTCAAAGTAAAAAAAAAAATAAAAATTAAATTTGAATTAGACTAGAGAATGAGAAAATAGTTATTTTTCAAAGGACTTTACATTTTCGAGTATTTCCGTATGTTTGTATTACTCATTGAACAATTTAATAAATACATTTTTAGGACACTTTTGCGCAGCGTCTTCTAACCCTACATCTAAAGGCCTATTGGAATATGAGAACGTCATTTGTTTTTACCTGGAACTTTTCTCATTGCTTTATAGGCACTTAGATTATCGAACTAAAATCTTTTACAGCTATGATTGTGTAAGCTAAAATAAAATTGCTTGCTAGTAACTTCCGTGTTTCCGATAACTCGAGCCGGCTCCATGCTGAGGTCCAAAGAAAACATATTGTACTTTCTTACACCCGATGTTACTAGATATTGATGTTCCGATAGATATAGATTTCACGCGTGTAATTAAGGGGGATAACTCACGGCGATGTTCAGATCTAGATATTCTTTCCCTCTAGTTGACTAAGACTTACTTTCGCTTTAAGAAAAATAATTTGTATCATAATATACTGTCTGATGTAGTAGATTGATTACTTTCTTATTTAACTGAATGCGTCTTTTATTTATTGGGCGGGGGGAAGGGTACGGGCAACATAGGTCAATAGGTCATCATTTTCTAATACTGAAATTCTCCTCATCTTTCTAGAGACTGTCATCATGGTATTCGCCTTTTTGGTGATTTGATTGAGTATAATGTATCGTTTGTTTATGCACGTTATTCCTCACCCCTTTTACACTGATAAAAAAATATAAACCAACTGACAATTGCATAAATCATTCCATCTACACAATTCAAGAACTATAAAATACCTTACACTGACAAACATAAAAGACTTAATATTTCAAGTACACACTAACATTCAACCTTACTGAGCTCAAGTTGACTGACACATAAAAACACGATCATGAGTGACCTGTGCACTTCAGAGCTCATCTTGAAAACAAACAACTCTCTTGACTCCAGCAAGTATGAACTAAGTGTAAACTTAGAAGAAAACAAGTGTGACTGGTCATCAAGCCAACACTGAAGTTGATTTAATCTCCCCCCCCCAAAATACAACAAATAAACAAGAACTTATTGCAGGATGTAGTGTACAATCAAGGATTGGTTTGATTCCTTTTTTTCCCCTCAAAAACTCCTTACACAGGCTACCGAATGTTTTAGTCTTGTACACTAGGAGAAACTGGACATTACATTTGACATTACACTAGCCGGATAGGACACGCGGCCTGCTGGCCTTAGTTTGGGTATTACTGATCTCCTGGATTGAAGTTATATCTGTCAAACATGGGGAATGTTCCCTTTACATTCTTTAAAACTTTGCAACGAAAATAAAAGTAGAATACACTAATATGGGTTTACTCGTTCAGCCGAAATATTCATATCTAAACTTCTGTGTTTCTGTGTGAAGGGTTTACCCGATTTGTTAAAAAGTTTCACTATTTAATAGAGATACAATTAGGTACTTTTTGTCTATTTTTAGGGCCCTCCAATTGTGGTAGGGACATCAGACATACCCTATGGTCTCCGCCATGATCTTAGGAACTTTTGTGCCAAGTTTTATCAAGATTGATCAAAGGGTTTTTATTTTTATTCCGGACATACATATATACATACGCATTACTTTTTGCTTTATATTATAGATTTATATATCTACAATGTTGGCTAAGTCTACAAGCCATTCGCTTTATTTACATTACTTTCAAAACCAGACCATCTTACACTGTCCTATTATTGTTTAGATTTATGTAACTCTACATTTGTCATTGCCAGCAAGTTTAATAAAGCAATAAACATTACAGACATAAACACAATCTGAAAACTTTGCTGATATTTATTCTTTTATCAACACTGTACACTACAACATAGTCCAAATGTAAAGTATATCCTCGTAGCCTGTATACGTAGATAAATCCTTATAGCTTAAAGTTTATTTATAGGAATTAAATATTTTGTTCACTAGTTAAAAAAAACAAAACACCCTAAGAACTTTTTACATTAGAGATCTTGTTGCGATAATAACCATTCAGAAATCGGATATTTATTCATTTATTTTATTCATTTATATAATCAACTACAATCATATATATACATATTTATTTATTTATATAATCAACTACAATCATATATATATACATATTTATTTATTTATATAATCAACTACAATCATATATATACATATTTATTTATTTATATAATCAACTACAATCATATATATACATATTTATTTATTTATATAATCAACTACAATCATATATATACATATTTATTTATTTATATAATCAACTACAATCATATATATACATATTTATTTATTTATACAATCAACTACAATCATATATATACATATTTATTTATTTATATAATCAACTACAATCATATATATACATATTTATTTATTTATACAATCAACTACAATCATATATATACATATTTATTTAGTTTGAAAACGTAATGATGAATACATAATTAAAAGGTTTATGTTTCAACGATAAACAATGGAGTGAGGTCTTGGAAGTCAAAGAGACAAATGGCGAGGGACGGTATTACTGTTTTAAATCTAAACATCACCTACTGGGCGCTGAACAATACGAACATTGATTGTAATTTTATATGGTTTGATGTGTTTTGATGTGGCTTGATATATTTCAATGTGACTTGATGTGGTCTGATGTGTTTTGATGTGGCTTAATGTGGTTTGGTGTGGCAAGATATTGTGTCCACAAAGTGCGCACTAGTCCTGGTCTCAGAGATGAACATAGAGGGAAGATCTAACTTGAAAGTCTTTGTCTTGGAAGAGGACAGTAGGTCCTCAAGAACGGTTGGACGGTTGCTTTTATCTAAATCACTTCTTACGCTTGTTGACAAAAAAACAAAAAACAGACACATTTGCCAAAACATATCTATTATCTATGTGGGCTAATCAAGATGTTCAGTTTAAAATGTTATGCATTTTCACCTAGTAACTATAACACACAATTTAACAAATAAAGAAAAATATTTCAAAAATCTAATATTTCTATAAACATATGAAAAGGACAATGTAACATTTAAATAATTTAAGTATATATAAGTCTATAAGTAACAAATATCACATTGTAATATATCTCGCCCTACTAACTATACATCTGTATTACGCTGTAGATCTCTGTGTTAATTTAAAGTATAGTTATGTAGATATCACAAAATGTATTTAGCAACCCAAACGCTCTGTCGCTCTTCAATTGTTGGAAAGTAAAAAGAATGAATCTGGTTTCTAAAAAAAATCTATTTAACTAGAATGTTTTATCACAGTGTTAAAAGGAAAGAAAGAACAATGTCATTGTCTCTCTATCCTAAGGATTTCAAACGTCAGTTTCCTAGTAACTCATCTTGAACACGTCTAAGAGTAGCGAACACTTTTTGTGGACTGACTCCCAAGATTAGCGAGACATGGAGTTCACTTCATAATACTTTGTGTTAGCAGCGGATCTGGCCAAGACTTACGGCTGTAAGCTCCAAATTTCTTCGATTCAAGTGCAGGGCTTTTGCAAGAGAGGATTTGAGCCTCTCAAGCCCTCATTCAAATGGAGTTTGATGAGAAAGACTTAATCAAGTGCAGAAAAATCTGATGTTTCATTGCGTACAATGATGATTTCTACGACTGCTTTGGAGAGCGAGCAGTATGTTCTGCTCTCTATCTGGACCTCCATGTGTGTGAACATAACATTCTATTCAGACTGCTTTCAAAGCTTGCTTGCTCTCTTCAGAATATAGCATTCGTTTAATCTTGCACCCAGGGCAATGGAAGCTTCTCGTTTCTTCTTCTCTTTAAATAAAAATTCTTTAATTATGAGAAAAAATTGTTTTCTGAAACCTTTCGCTGAAATAACATAAATGTAGAAGTTTAGAGCGTGTGAAGAGTCTCTCAGGAAATAGGAAATGTTTATTAAGATCACAACGTCCAATCTCCGGGTAAAGTCTAAGGCGGGCCACAAGATGGAGACACACACTATGTATGGGATGTTGAGTACAAAGAACAGAATGGCGGTGGTGATCATGATGCGACTCATGAAGGCTTCCAGCTTCCTCCTGCTCAGCTTCGTCTGCATCGTAATGTTCCTGTTGACCTTTGAGAACGAAACTTTTCTCATGACGCTGACGGTGCAAATAATGATCAGGATGAGAGGAGAGAGTGTGGACACCGCTTGGCGGATGAAGCGGTACGCGAGGTAGGAGTTGACGATCCGGCACTTCCCGTCGACCCACTCGAAGAACACGCAGAAATGAATTGTGAAATAGATGGACAGAACTACAGAGATGGCGATGACCGTTTTGTGGAGGTACCTGAACTTAATGATTTGTGACCTCTTCCAAGGGTAGGTGACTGAGATGAAACGTTCCGCGCAAATGAGGACAAGAGTCCAGTTAGCGATGGATGAGCAGGCCACCACTGGCACGTAATACAGCTTACAGCCGACTACACCAAAGTCCACCTTCTCGTACTCCAGCCCGTAAGAGATGCTTTTGCTTATCAAAGCCAAGCTGTCAAATAACGCCATGTAGGCCACGGCTAGAACAGCTGGGGTTCGGACTTTCATTTTGAGCATGACGACTACAGCAGCAACGTTTCCTGGCAGCCCGACAGCCATCAAGAACAGAACCATGTAATAAATAGTTGCATCAATGAAATTTTTTCTGAAATAAAGGAAAAAAAATTAAAAGTTTTTCTTAGGGCTTACGACATGTGTGGGCAAGATGCTTAAGCGGCTTGGCTACCTATCATGTGTGGACAAGATGCTTAAGCGGCTTGGCTACCTATCATGTGTGGGCAAGATACTTAAGCGGCTTGGCTACCTATCATGTGTGGGCAAGATACTTAAGCCGCTTGGCTACCTATCATGTGTGGGCAAGATACTTAAGCCGCTTGGCTACCTATCATGTGTGGGCAAGATACTTAAGCCGCTTGGCTACCTATCATGTGTGGGCAAGATGCTTAAGCGGCTTGGCTACCTATCATGTGTGGGCAAGATGCTTAAGCGGCTTGGCTACCTATCAAGGAAGCTTGAGTTCGACACCCGACTTAAGCAGAGTTGTCTAAAGGCAGCACGGAAACCTCCCAGATACCCCCTTCCCCTACTGGTCCACAAAAGAGATTGGATCACATCGCTGTGAGTATGCCGTAAGCATAAATGTTGTGCTATATTTAAGTTATTTAATAACTACAACAATAGCAAATACATAATTAAATCTCATTCGCTGAAGTTGTCAAGTTAAACACTATTATCCTATTAATGAATACGTTTAGTAATTCATTTCCACTATTAAGTCAAAAGAACCGATTCTAAAATGGATACACGTGCTTAGGAAGCTGTACTTCTATGCCCCACAAAGAACTATATATTGGGGACAGAGCTAAAATGCAGGACTGCAAGTTTGAAACAGATGAAGAGATTTAAAAACAATTTTTTTAATAACATCGAGAGAAAACAAACTACTGATCATTTAATGTAAATTTCGAATGATACATGCTTAGTATAATTTTAAATTTTTCAATTGTCTTTAAAAATATACCAAAGTACTGGAACAAAACCATAGGAAAGAATATTGAGAATATATTACATTTTATGTAATTATTCTAGTGTTTGATATTTTAGTAAATTAGAGGTAAAGATACTAAGTGTGCTAAATTTTTGAGTAAAATTATTTTTTTTTAAAATCTAAAGAATTCTCTAATGGCAAAGTCATACCATGTGTCATATTCTCAGTGACACTTGGTTCAGTCATTGGCTTAAGATTTTGCAGCCCTGCAGTCAGGCTGATTTATTTATAAATCCATACCCCGAAAACGTCTTATCTTATAATCGTCGCCAACAATAAAGTACTATGTTTACTTACTCACTGCTTGACGTCTTGGTTTCATTGAATGAAGACACATTCATTGGTACAGTGAACATTTCCATCAATGAAGTTTGTAGAATTAATTACACCACGAAATATAGAAGTTTATGATAGCAAGATGTCATATATTAGTTTACAATAACTTTTTGACGTCACATAACATAATAATAGAAATTATTTTAAATAAACAATTCAGATACATTCGAGGTAAATGTCTTCTTCACTTTTAGTTTTATGTTACTTGCTAAGCATGTCTATATTAATAATTCTTAATAAAGAAACGTCACAATAAACAATCCGTGAAGACAAATCCTTTGAGTATTTGTTTTAAAAAGCATTTCCATATATATGTATTCGAATCCTGTTTGAAGGAAACTATGAATGAATGGTGGTTGACGTCCAGACAATCAACAGGAAGTTGACAAGGTGCTGACACTTGAGTTGAGTGTTGTGTGATGTAAAACTTCTGTTCAAGGAAGTATCTAGGTGTACATTGTCACTAGTGTACCCTGAAAATACTGAACAAAATGCCTACTCTGTATAAAAACAGTTCGTTCATTTTATAAAATAGCTACAATTATTACAAGACTTTGTTAAAGTCTCATTACAAAAATAAAACATTTCATTCATTTTTTTATGAGATGCATTACTGTTCAAAGTTTTATTTACTTTCCGCCAGATGTGTGGAGAGGTTTGGTGTCACCCGGTGCGGAATAGTAAAACGTTTATAATTGAGATTCTATTTTTTACTTAAACTGAACTTAATTTTCAAACTTATTAGTCTCATTTCATTTCCACGGTCTATTGAGTTTGCCGACTTCGCAAGACTTTCTTTCATTCACAGGAACTTAAACCATCCAATTTAGTTCGGTTCGGTCACATCTAGAGTTTGGGTCCAGGTTTGGTTAAAGTTTATGAAATAAGATAATAGCAAAACGAAGTAATAAAGTTCTACACAATTTATTAGCCAAATCACTTCAACTTGATAGGAACAAAGAAAAAACCAACACATTATTTGCATCGTGCTATCTCTTGCAACTTCAAACAATCAAGTTGCTAATTGCTGCAGTCAAAGTACACAAAATGTGATGGCTATATGACGTCAAACACAGACCATGAAAGCTTAAGTAGTCCATTGTTCGTTTAACAGTCAAAGTTGCATTTGAGCAATGTCAGCATTTCTTGTTTCCTGGCTCGCACATTGGCAATCCACACACTGACAATCTTCTGCATTCACAAAAGAAAACCATTTGAAACTGGGCATATCTTGCATCACATGGGACAGGGAAGCTACTCTTGAGTCACGTCTATTGCCACTGTCTAAAACATTGAACTCACAGACGGACCGAAGACGACGTAGCATTGACTATACACCAGGACCATCAACAGTCTAATTAACTTGGCCTTCACCTGCTGGTATGGAGATACTTTACTTGCACAAAGACTTAGACGAAATAGACTAATTAAAAAAGCATCGTATATCACTCGAACACAGCTACCATCTCACTCGAACACAGCTACCATCTCACTCGAACACAGCTACCATCTCTTCAACAGCGTTTCTATGAAAGATGCCTTTCCAAAACACTCACGTTTCTTAAAGACAACCTTCACCCATTAAGACTAAGACTAAGACTAAGACTGCTTTATTGATCCTTACGGAAATTTGTTGTGATTACAAGGACTCTTTTCTCATATAAAGACAACACAACAGAAAAATACACATAAATACAACAGACATCATAAAGAGTTCATTCAGCGACTACACACAGGTATCTTGGTGCATTTCATGTTCCCTGATCAATGAGTGGCGGTGATAGAGTCTGACCGAGTGAGGTACGAACGAGTTTTGTACCGCTCTGTTCTTGTTTTGATTGACACCAGTCACCCACTTCGCGACGACCTGACGTAGTTCTGATGGAGCGGGTGGCCGTTGTCTTCCATGCTTTTTTCGATTTTTCTTAGGCACTTTTGTTCAAAAAGTTCCTTTAAATGTGGTAATGTTGTGAGTGTAATTTTGGATGCTTTTTTAATGATGTTTTCTAGACGTCGCAACAGTTTAGACGAGGCGTTGCCTTGCCAACAAGTTATTCCGTATGTTAGCACTATTACATAAGACCTGAACTAAAACAGAAAGATTTAAAAACTCCTTCATCCAACTGTCGGTCAGAGTTACAAGATCATCTGTCATCATCGAGTAGTTCATAGAAGTCTAATTCATAAAGCGCTGGTTGTGAGTGTGTATGTGTTTCGTGTGTGAATGTTGTTCGTATTTGCATCTATATTGTTATTGTTACAGTAGTTACGCTGAGGTTGTCAAATGTTGTCAAACTGAATTTCTATTTGATGGGATCAATACAAAATTATCTTATCTTATCTAAATGTCGGTACATAGTCATGTGACAGTTGCACAGTAACCCAACAATATTTCATGAACATTTTGTTGAGTTGTTCAAGTTTGTCAGACTGCTTTGCACCAGAAAGAGTGGTTTGAAATGATTTCACTCACATGATATAGATTGCGAACGAAAAAAACACAAGACTATTTTAATTACGAGTATCAACATCCTATTGAAGAGTTTGTTGTAGTGCCTGATTTTTTTCCCTCCATGCATTAAGTATCCTGCCACTTCTTTGGAAGTCTTGATCATATCAAGAATTAAATCAGAATCGCCGGTTAGGGTCCGTTCTTTTGGGTTTGGTTTGGTTGTAAGTGGGGTCTGGTTCGGTTGGTTTGGTTATTTTATCCTTTCTAGTAGAAATAATAAGTCATCACTTCATGTTATGCGCACCAAGTGTAATACTTGTTTTATTAAAGGGGACTCATCTACTTAATCATCAATGTTTCTTTTAGTGATTCATTTATTCTATTTTTGTCTCTATCACTTACATGTGTACAGATGTTGTAGGTGTACTTTTCCCCCCATTTTTTACAAAACTTATCTCAAGTCACTCTGTCCGTCTGTCTGTATGGTAATAAGTTATTTCTCCGACACCCAATCTCGGATCAAACTGAAATTTCGCACAACAATTATTACTTTTACCTGAAAAAAAGAATACATTTTAAAAAAGTAACCAATTAGTTATTAACTATTGGTAATTAATTATTTTGTTTAGTAAATCGATCAAGGGAAAGAAATTGTACTTGACTGAAATTGTGGCATAATCTGAATAAGTCCCCTTTATTGGTCGCCGCTTCAAATTAGGTTTTTAACAAACAATAGATAACTATACAATCTTATATCAATTTTCATAGGTGCCTAACTAGCTGAGTGATCAATATGTCGGCTTGAGAAGGCTTGAGCCATAAGTCTGAATTCAGGTCGTTTTCCCTTTTAAATATAAATGCTTTTAAACAGCGAATACGGTAAAAATTAACCCAGATATTTCTTTCTTTCTTCCCCCCCCCCTAATTTTCCCAACTGGTCCAGATAAGTGATAGGGTCATATTGTAGTGAGAATGCTAAAAGCATGAAATAGCGAGGCTAAACAGAAACAAGTGGTCAAACTTGTTGTTGACGTAGATGTATTAAAAATGTAATCACGTGACTGGCCCAAACTGATTGATACAATTACACTACGTATACGTTTTGTTTTAAAAGTATTTTTAAAATGTTTCTCTTGTTTTCTGTCTCTTGTTCTGTCTTATTGTTCCGCTTCCCTCAAAGTCACAGTTGGCAACCAAGTGATTCTCTGTCAACTTTTTCAGATGTATACTTTCTGTTCTCATCTCTTTGTAAAGTGTTGCCAACTCTCGATGCATGCAGTTTGTGAATCCCATTTCTACTGTCAGTACACGTGACAAAAACCACCAACTGTCTGTGTTACAAAAAAAACAACACCCTTCAGTGTTTATGATGTGTACTGTTTGACTGTTTACTTCACCAGTCACTGAGCTCTGACAAATGTTTACTGTTGGACTGTTTACTTCACCAGTCACTGAGCTCTGACAAATGTTTACTGCTGTCTACAATAAATTGGTAATGCCACTTCTTTCCACTGATGGTATTGTAGACATAGTCACGTGACACTAATTTGTTATTGAAACAATCAATATGTTTGTGATATGTTTAAGGATTGAGCAAATAGGATTAGGGTTTGGGTTAGGGTTATCTTTAACTCTTTACTTTAGAATCGACAACAGTTTAATGTCCTTGAAAATACGTATCTTGTGACTGACAACAGATCTTTACAATATTATGTGACTAATTATCATATGGAGCCCGGTGGCTGAGCGGTTAAGCGCTTGGATTCCGATCCTGGGTTCAAAACTCGGTGAATGGGATTTTGAATTTCCGGACACCCAACTCTAATGGGTGTCTGACTTTATAGTTAAGGAAAGTAAAGGCGGTTAGTCGTTGTACTGGCCACATGACACGCTGATCGTTAAGTAGCCTTAACACAGCGGTTCTCAACCTTTTAAACTCGAGGACCCCTTTTTACAATCCCTCACTCTTCGCGCCCCCCCCCTTGCTCACACACACACAGCAATAGAAAAATAAACTGTTTCGATGGTCTTTGACGACCCCTGGTAAATCGTCAATCGCGACCCACAGGTTGAGAACCCCTGCCTTAACATCATCTGTCCTATAGATCGCAGGGTCTGAAAAGGAAACGTATGTATATTCATCGGCATTAAGAATGCTGAATTATTTTTAAACTAGAACCTCTTTCAATGGCAGGCCCGTTCATTCTTTTATGCTGTCTTCCCATCGCTTTCTCTGTCTGCCTTCCTTTATGTCTTTGTCTTTCGCTGTGATATTGAATTTTGCAAGTGCTGCTGTGGACTGTGCTATTCGAGCCAGTAGTTCAGGTTTCCTTCCCACATCAGAGACGATACCTCCGAGACGTTTGAAACTACTGATACTAGTCAGCCTTTTCCCCTCTAATGCTATAGCTCTTTTTAAAGCCATGTTGGCTATTGGTCATAATTTGAGTTTTTTCTGCATTTATTTGCATAAAAAATGCTGCAGAGGTTTTGTATATGCTCTTCACCAAGTCAGCTAGTTCATCTTTGGTTCCAGCTAGGGCATCTACGTCATCTGCGAAACGCTAACAGTACCTTCATAGCCCTCGAAAGCATTTTCAATTATCCAAGTAAGATATTGAAAAGTGACGGTATAATAACATAATTTAAGATATAAGAAAAAGATGTAATGAAAACGATATAATGTTCAACTTAAGGCTTCTCCAGGAAAAAAAAAGAATAAAATGTATTTCTGTTGTTCTGTACGTCGTGGCAACGAGCTATTGGTCTAAATTGCCCACAGGTAATGACGCTGTAGGTCAGTGTTGAGGCCTTCTATGAAGAATGGTCTCGGTTACACTAATTGCATTATAGAAAGTTGTCGCGTCGAAAAGCCGGATAGTGCTGTGTTACGGACCGGATTTGACCCGCTGGCCGTAAGTCAAGAATCGCTGATGTATACAAACATCTTGAAACTGAAGTGAAACGTGGAGAGGGAAGACAGGAAAACGTATACCGGGATACCGAGGGTTGAAAGGGAATTAAGTCATGACATGAATTTAGCACAAGTTGAAAATCGCATTACCTACCCTTATTCTTTATCAGCTTGATTTTTATTTGTCTATTTTTAATTTTAAGTTATTACTTTGCTTGTCATCGTAAAGATGCTTATAAACACTTGAAGAATACGGAATATGTTGAATAAATACTACTAAGTCTTTAGTTATTTTTTGTATAGTTGCTCTTTATTTAAAAAAAAAAATGGCAATAAACTCCGGTACTTTTACAATGAGTGATGCTTAAAAACTTTATAGATAGTGGTATAAATAATAATTCAGAAATACTTTCTTGGTAAATACAAGCAGAGAGTAAATAAAATTCTCAACACAAAACTGTCTGGCAGTAATCTCATCACTGCAAGAAATATCTAAGCCGTCCCAGTGCTCCAATACATGTTCAGTGTCATCAAATGGACTGACACTGACCTACATGACATTGACAGGCTCAGGAAGAAATTACTAACCAAATTTCGATGCTTACACCCCAAGTCCTTCACCATAAGGCTATACCTGCCCAGGACGGATGGAGGCCGTGGATTGCAGAACATCTTCAAACTGTGAAAGACGCAAGTTTCCAAAATACGATCAAAACTGCACGCCTCCAGCAATGAACTAGTTTCCTTCCTACGGTAATACGACTCCGATGCGACCCCTCTAAACCTACACAATGTTAATGCTAATGTCAATCTCGACGACGTAGGGCATAAGATTCGCCAATGGTAAGAAAAAACACTCCACGGAAAATTCCCGGCTTTATTAGATGGGGACAACATTGAAAAGGCTGCTTCCTTAGCATGGCTCAAAGCAGGTCATCTCTATTCTGAAACGGAAGGCTTTGTTGCAGCAATACTGGACAGAGTAATCAGGACAAAACATTACGAGAAACATATCCTAAAACTCAATATTGTTGACAAATGCCGAAAATGTGGGAATGTGGGAATGTGGGTGAGTCAATTGAACACATAATTAGCAAGATGTTCAGCCCTATCGGAATCTGCCTACCTAGGTCGCCATAAAGTTGCAAAGCTAATACACCAGCACTTGGCTTTGACACACAATTTGATCGGTAAGGATACTCCTTAGTACAAATACTCACCACAAAATGTTCTCGAGTCTACTGATCATTTGCTGTACTGGGACAGGCCTATCTTGACCGACAAAACGGTAGATTTTAATCGCTCTGATCTGCTTCTCATCGCTACCATTACTGACATCGCCGTACCACTGTCTCATAATTTAAGATATGAGAACCTTGAGGCTTGGAGATTAAGCGTTTATGGAAGTTATCTAAAACAACATTATACCCCATTGGTATATCAACAGAGGGGATAATAACAACTGACCTCACATCTACCTTCAAGGCCCTTGGCATTCCTAGGAACATTCTCGTTGCCTGTCAGAGGGCGGTACTACTGCAGACCTGCCACATCACCAGAAAATTCCTCAAAGGAAACTGATAAAGGGACTTTAACAAAACTCGATCCTGGCTGCGCCAGAGAATAAATGTTCTTCCCAATTTGCCATAATAGTAATAATAAAATAAAATCTATTATCAGTAGGGAAATTTGTTCTAAATGTTAGGTACACTATTTATGAGTGGAAGAAAATGGTGAACTAAATATAACGAAATAACCCTAAAAATATTGTCACTAGTTACTGCCATCATATATGTCAGCATCATTTATTGTAGTTCACCAGTACGCCAAAACTAATAGAGTTTTTAGTCTCAACCAAAAAAAAAAAAAAATAAATTAATTATTTAGCCTTATAAGGACTTTCCCTTCTGCTTGCAAGTTTTAACGAGCTCATTCAAGAAAGTAGAGACGCTCACACAAAACTTATGCGTTGTTAAAAGTTTACGGACAAGACGACAGACATATAAAATAAATAAAAAAAAAGGAATCAGGTCTAATTTGCTTGACATTGCTGTTTCATTCAGATATATGCTTCAAGAAAATTATTTAAATGTTTGTTTTGATTGAAATAATGGCCGAACGGTAAAGTTCTTGATTAAAAGGTCGCGAGTTCGAATCCGGCTAAAGACTGGAATGTTCGAGATTTTTATTTGAACGCCCTGCACCAGTCCACCCAAATCTAATAGTTACCGGACACTAGTTGGGCAAAGTAAATACATTTGATTGCTGCGCTGGTCACACCTTTAGTGGTCAACAAAACTAGAAACAAAGTGACTTTACGACATCTGCCCGACATGGACCTTGAGATCTACACAAATAGGATGGCATTAGACAGAGGAATATCAGAGGAGGCTCTATGCCATTTTCTGATCACTATCAACAAGTTCTACAAACTATATAACGTTAGTGTGCTCACAAAAACTATTGATTGTGGTCAGTCAGCTGTTTAACTGCATTGACATTTGAGATAAAAGGTTTGCAGAATGAATGTTTCATTGAGTCTAATGTTTTCTGTTTGTTTTATGTGTGCTATAGATGAGTGAATGTAGATCACACAACTTCTTCTCATCAACTTTAAAACTGTTTCAACATTTTTTGTCTTCACATTTAGGGTCTTGTCTGTTTTTTTCTCTGCTGTAAGTATTTTACACTAGTGACCTGATCTCGTATAACACATGTAAGAATAACGCTGCTTAATAACGTTGCTTTTAACCCGGATGAAGACGTTTTGTGATAATACTATTTCATTCATAGTTTCCGTTTCTTTATGTAACTAAATGATAACCAGACAGACAAAGGGACAGATCAACGGCATAACAGCACAAACACACCAGCCTCTATTTATGACATGGATAAAAAAATTACATATTCACTTATATATTTATAGTACTATTTTCGTTTTAGTTGTAATATAATCTCTCTATCTATTTTTTATTGATTTTTTCCCCTTCAATTTAAATTTCGATCCTTTACAGTGTCTGATGTTTAAAGTAAATAATTTGGTGTCATAATCAACTGAAATCAAAAGAAATTTCTATAAATCAAATAAGAACATAAAACTAAAATGTTATTTAACCTTTGTTAGGCCAATAATAGAATATGCATCCTCTGTTTGGGACCCCTCAACTCAAGAAAACATTAAGAAACTAGAACAGACACAAAATAGAGCAGTGCGATTCATAACAAACGAATATTCACATTTGACTAGAGTAACACCTTTAGTAAAATCACTAAATTTAGAAAGCCTTCAGGACAGAAGGCTCAAAAGTAAAGTAGCAATAATACATAAAACACTGAACCATGATCTTCAAATACAAAAACAAAATTTAATAAAATACTCTGAAAGACACAAAGATAAAGGCACATTCCTCGTCCCATATGCTAGGACAAATTTGTACAAATACTCCTTCTTCCCTAGTGCTATTAGAGCATGGAATGGGTTGCCTGAGCTAGCCAGGAAAACCAGTGACTTGGCAGAATTTAAGTCATTGGTTAATATGCATGACTAAATGCATGACGCGTAGGACGTAATCATCTTTTTTTTGAAGTAACGTCTGTATTATATAAGATAAGATAAGATGAAATAACTTTCTAATAGTTTCCTCATAGTCGAACGTTTTACTTATAATGACGGACGTGAGTGTTTAAACTTTATTAGAAGTATAGTACACACTAATTGAACTCAAGAAATAATTTTTGGAATATCTTTATTGGTTAGTTATTTTAACCACGATATTTGTATCAACAGTCTGCCAACTCTTACATACTAAATCAGAAGTTCACTCATTCCAGATATAAGTAGTCTATCTCAGCTTGTCAAGAAACATAGAAATACATTTCTTCCGTAACAAGAACACTAACATTTTGTCACAAATTTAAATATCTATTATCCAACCTGCGGCGTAGCATACGCCGCTACTTAGTGACAAGTGAACACTTCCTGAAAGACACAGTTGTCCGAATGGGTGGGTTTGGGCAAACGAATGTGTGCGCATGCCTGAAGAGAGAAGAAGGCGTGTTTGCGGGTGGGAGAGGGCGGGTGGAAGGTTAGGGAAACGGAGTGCATGCGTGGTGTCCCGCATGGCTGGGCGACGTAGATAATTATATAAACAGAGAAGAGAAGATTATTTGTTTTCCCCTACCCCCTTCTTTTTTCTGAGCCGCGCTCTCTGTCGTCGCGAAAGTTACGTGGGGTAACTCTAGTCCGACTAGCAGAAATAAAAGAGTTATCTTTTTCATCGAAGGCTAGAGAATCGGCGTGCGTGCGTGGTGTCCCGCATGGTTGAGCGAAGTAGATAATTATATATAAATATATATATTAGATTATTTCCTTGCAAGAATATATTCGTATATTTTAGAGCCGATTAAAATATTAGCCAAAAAATTATAAAGTAAAGTAAAGTAAAAGTAAAAGTAAAAGTAAAAGTACAGTAAAGTAAAGAAAAATATTGGAAAGTAAAAAAAAGTAAAGAAATGTAAAATAAAGAAAAGAAACGTAAACTAAAGTAAAATAAAGAAAAAAAAAGAAAAGTAAAGAAAAGAAATGAAAAGTAAAGTAAAAAAAGTAAAGTAAAAAAAAGTAAAGTAAAGTAAATTAAAGTAAAAAAAAGTAAAGAAAAGTAAAGAAAAGTAAAGAAAAGAAAAGTAAAGGAAAGGAAAGTAAACTAAAGTAAAAGTAAAAGAAAAAAAAAAGTAAAAGTAAATAAAAAAAAAAAGTAAAAGTAAAAGTAAAAGTAAAAGTAACATAAAATAAAGTAAAGTAAAGTAAAGTAAAGTAAAAAGTAAAGTAAAAAGAAAAGTAAAAAGAAAAGTAAAAAGAAAAGTAAAGTAAAGTAAAATGTAAAGTAAAGTAAAGTAAAGTAAAGTAAAGTAAATTGAAGTAAAGTAAAGTAAAGTAAAGTAAAGTAAAGTAAAATGTAAAGTAAGTAAACTAAGTAAGTTAAGTAAAGAAAAGAAAAGAAAAGTAAAGTAAAGAAAAGTATGAAAAAGTAAAGTAAAGTAAAGTACATTTGTAAGGTAAAGTAAATGTTTAAAGTAAAGTATATCTGTGTGAAAGAAAGTAAAGTCCCCCACTAGCAGATGGTGCGTTCTAGAAGTCATACGAAGTAAAGATCAAGGTCATCTGTTTTGTGGCCGAAGGTTAATGAGAATTTCATGTGGCCATTGGCTAGCACAAAGACTTCTTCATTTCCCCCAAATACTATCAGGTATCCTTTAGAGCTGGGTGGACTCAGGGGCGACATGAAAATCCCGAAGTTCAAAATCCCTGTCTTCACCGATTTTCGAACCCGAGACCCCTAAGTATGGAAGAGAAGTGCTCTAATACACAGCCACCACGCCACCATGGAGTGTGTGTGTGTGTGTGTGTGTTTATATAGTTACGGTGGGAAGATGTTATCGATTGGTTGTGAATAATGCAACATAGATGACATTTTCGTCACTTGGTCTTATTTAGGACAGACGATTCCAGACCTTTTGACTGAAAGGTTGTGTTATTGTAGTGAGTTAGATTTTGTTAACAAATAGTATTATTTCATTAATCACAAGTTGATTTTGTCTATATTATAAATAAAGTTCTATTTAGTTGTGTTCACAAAAGGAAGTTTTCAAGTTATTTAAAGTTTTGTTAGTTAAGATACATTATGCCTACAGCGGTTTAGTTTGGTGCTACAAGTCAACAACCGGTAACAACACAACTCTGCCCGAGTAGGGTGTCGAACCTCGAGCCCCCTTCTAGGTAGCCAAGACAAGCCAAGTTCAAGCGCATAAACTCTAACTTCTTTGATAAGAAGGTATAAACATTTTAGAACAACAACAAAGACGTGTATTCACTATAGGCTAGTATTTACTGCAGACAGTTTGGATTATAACCTCATCACAATGTGGATTAAAAATGAAACGTATGATTTGGACAACTTCTCATATACTACTGAAACTACCCAAACAACTATGTATGTGAATAGTATTATAAACGAAAAGTAAGTCATTAGATACCAAAATATGTATTTTTTTTTACATTATTTTTTTTGGATGATTATACTGTTGTAAGTTAAAGGGAGGCAACTTAACAAATGGAGGCAACTTAACAAAGGGAAGCAATTTAACAAAGGACGCCAGAAGACATGATGTTTATTGAGAGTGATTTGAACATAAAGGTCAGTGCTGGTCTTCGGTTGTGCTCATTTCCCACAGTTCTGTTTTGTTTTACACGTTTCGGATGTTCCTTCAGAGTTGAAGATAATTTACGTCCTAGTCCAAACCTCCCGAAGGACGACGGGGGATGGCAGGGCACGATCCCGGGACCATCGAGAGGTCCGAACAACAGTCCAGCGCGCATACCGCACGACCAGGCAGCACTAGTGCTGAGTCTGTTGCACTTGCACTTCCACCGTGTTATAGAGACCTGTAGCTTTATACTTCCCATAGGAATGGTCTCCATATTATTATTATAGCTTTTATATAGCGCTACTTTCATGCTTATAGCATGCTCAGAGCGCTTTGGTCCAATCTCATTTGTGGACCAGTGGCTTAGTGGTGAAGCGATTGGCTTATGGACATGGGTTCTGGACTCGAATCTAAGTGGAGACTTGGATTTTTAATCTCGATATCTTTGGGCGCACCTGAGTCCACCTAACATTAGTTGGGGAAAAGCGGTTCGTCATTGTGCATTGACACCTTCGTTAACCGTGGGACAATGAAACAAATGACCTTTACATCATCTGCCCTATAGATCACAAGTTCTGAAACGGGGAACTTTACTTTACTTAGGTACGACCTTCTATTACTTATCACACGTTCCGGACAACCCAGAGAACCCTTGTACTGTTCCTTTCTGCTGGCTTGAGATAATCCGTTTTTGTTTTGTTTTTAGTGGAGAGGAACAAACGCTTTCCTTCTACTGTTATTTTAGTGACTGTAGTCCATGTGGTGATTTCTGTTTCTTTAGTGCCAAATATTAATCGATGATGCATTATTGTTTTTTTTAAATACAATCTGTATCTTTTCTTCTTATATTAACAATGGCACAAACGGAATCATCTTGCGTATATATAATATATATATATGAAACTTGACAACACACTGAAGAAACATTTGTGTGCTTTTCTAGCTTCTTTATCAAACTTCTTCAAACTAAACATGGACCTGGATTTTCAATTCAATACCAACTTGACTTCAATATCTTGTTAGTATTCAGCTTTCTTATTCTATTAATGCAACCTTAACTGGTATAACGTATTACTGAAACAACTTTATGATACAACTGTAACTTACACTAGCGGACCTAAAATCATTTAAATACTTATTACAACGCCAAGACAGTTACTACTATCTTGTATTAACTATGACCTTCTAGAAACTGACGTATCCCATTTTTTTCCTGACCTCTTTCCCTGATGATAATAAAGGCGTGTTTGTTCTACGGCTTTTTTGGTCTGAATGGTTAAGTGGCGAAAGTAGAAATCTACAAGACTATATAATATTTTACTGAAAGCCCTCTAGATCTAGATCTTGAAGAGGGTGCGTAAAATGTTCCTGAACATTCATTTATCAAACTCTTGACAGAATGTGGAAATACCCGTTCAAGATAAATGTTTTCTCATTCTTTAGAAAATGTTTTTTTTTTTACTTTGAAAAATTATAACGCCAAACTAGAGCTTTCCCAGTGTGGCCAACGAGCTAGTAATTCTTTCTCAGTAATAGGCCTATACATCAAATGTTAAATTTCTAAGAAAATCTGAAGAGTTGTTTTTGAGATTAGCTTTCTAGTTTCCTGGATCCAGGTTCCTGAAAGTTCCATGAAGTTCCGACTTGAATAGAGGTATTGTAAAAAGATGATGTTATGATGAATATTAATGACAAAAATATTAAAGCACATTTTATTTTGTTTCAGAAATGAAAATTTCCTCAAGACAAGATTTTTCATCTCTGTATGTTTGCTTTGCTTGGGGCTCTTCGGAAATTATTTCATTTTCCTTGTTTTAAAAGGAGTTCAAAGCCTGACATCGATACTGGCTATCTACATGGCAGTATTTGATACTCTCTCCTTGTTGAGCAAAGTCTATAGCTATGGCTTGGAATACTATAAGACGTACAATTATGGCTATTTCTATTGTGTAACCTGGTATATACCGACAATAATTTTCGGATCGACTACAAACTGGACTTTAGTTTTGATATGCATTGAACGTTTTATTTCCATATTTTTTCCTTTTCACCACCGATCTTTTGTTTCAACAAGAAGAGTACACGTTACCATGGCAACAGTATTATGTATTTTCGTGGTATATTCAGTTGTACTCAATTTTATGACGATCGCTTACAGCGACTCACCGAAGCAATGTGTCCTTATGAACGTGTCTAGTTCCAAATTTAATACTATAATAAATTGTGTTGCATTTGCAGGGCCCAGTTTACTAATCACAACATTTACATTGTTAGTCATCTTCAAGCTGAAATTTTCGAAACGAAATTTTGGACGAGAACAAAAATCCAACAGCCGTCAACAGTTAGAGAGCTCACTTAGTCGGCTCATGCTCAGCTCGGCCATTTTATTCATGATCCTCACCTTGCCAGGGACACTTTACTACTGCCTTATTAGTCCTGCACTTGATTCTAGGAAGGATGACCCAGTCATTGACATTGTACTCTTTCTCCTGTCGGATGTATCCAACATTCTTAATTTTGTTGTCTATTTAATATTTGTTAAAGCATTTAGAAGCAAATTTCTCCAAATAATTGCAAGAAAATAAAGGCAACTGTGACAAAAGCGCTGAGTGGTAAAAACTGGTTGACTTCTTTTCCTGACTCGAGCTGAGGTGGGATTTTTTTTTGTCTGCTTAGTGCCTAAAGCACGGGCATCCTCTCCATTATATTCATTCTACCCTCTGGCCCACACAAGATTTTGGACACAATGTCATGAGCATACTATAAGCATGAAATCTACGCTATACAGAAAAAAAAACAACAAGAAATTATATTCAGCTTCTAAACATTTTAGTATATTTGGAAACACTAGTATTTTTAAGTTTTGAGATCTCTATGTCAAAGCTGTCACAGATTTATTGAATTCTTTTACGAAGTTGTCACAGACTTACTGAATTCTGATACGAGCTGTCACAGACTTACTGAATTCTGATACGAGCTGTCACAGACTTATTGAATTCCAAGTTAAGTTAGATTTGTAATGCCACTTGCTCTTGATTTTTTTGTATGGAGGCATTGTTGGCCTCCTTCAGTCGTAGATTATGGTTCATCTTTTTAAAATGAATGAAATAAAAGCATGGGCGTCGGCTAGGGCACCGTATATACCATCATTTCCTCTCCAGGCAGATGATGTGTCCAACGAACGGCCAATAGTCAATACAATTTTGAATCTGAAAGTGCATAACGATAGAGATTTTCTCCAAGGCTTTTGGAAGAGAGGATCTGAGCATCTGAATAGCTTACGTGGAGTTCCATTATGAAGACGTTTATAAATGTGGTAGGATTTCAATAGCAGCACATACATTTCATTGCGGCGCTGCAAGGGGTAGAATGTGGCTGCTGAAAACATTTAATTATAAACAAAGTCTGTTGTAAACATTTTTGTAATGTATATATCATGCAGCGTTTCTCTATCTTAGACTAGTGGTACTACCCAGACCCCAAAAAAAAAAATACGTTCGCTCTCTGGTGAACGCTGTAAGGTGTCAAAGACAACAGGGTTTTGTTGTTTTTTTTAATTTTAGAAATTCCCTCCCCTTGGGTCTAGAATGAAGTATTTCTTGCAGATAAGTTTGAGTTGTTCGTTAAAGTCAAATTTAAAAGGGAAACACAGAGAAGCACCTATATATGTTAATGGTAAATGGGAGGGGGGGGGCGCCCATAAAGTACCTTGTCCCGGGCGCACGTTTGGCTCACTACGATTCTGGAGGGACCATTATTGAAATAGAACAGACAGGTACGAGAGCGGGTACGATTGGCATGTGCTTGATGGTCTAAGATCATCCTCGTAGCAAGATGTCTTGTAGCGGGCCTGTTTTGTTTTCATGCAAAAGACGTCAACAGAACAATACATTCTTTGACATTAGACCGTTCAGATAAAAGATACTCAGTTGGACTCTAGAATCCCATTAGTGAAGAATGTTGGGATGTTTCAAAAGAACTTCTTGAATCGAAACTTTTTTCTTGGCACTTTCCTCAAAACAACATGAAAGATTCTACTTTCAAATGATATACAACGCAACGTTATTTAATAATGAAAACTTTTGAAACGTCGGTATTAATGCCATTTTATATGTCAACAATTACATTCCAAAGTCAAGACATTTTTGTTCTTAAAAACAAAAAGACCAACTAGTCACCACGTCACGTCCTCTAGAGGGGCGTGAAAAAAAATATTAAAGAACCGCTTGTATATTAATTTCCTTGCCGAATCCCTACATTTTTAAATGTCGCAAACTGTAAACCAATGTCGTATTGCGTTAATTGATTTGTATTAATGAAAACACGATAACTATAACGATAATTTAAAAATACGGTACTCTCTATAGCCTCCTTCAGTCGCGAAGTGACTATGAATCATCTCATGGAAATAAGATGAATGCCTGGACATTAGCTGTTGTCTGAACTATGTCGCCCATACATGAGTCCCTCTCCACGAAGCTGATGTATCCGAAGGAGTTTTCCTTCTAACGGGCCCCTCCTGTCCGAAGCTTATTGGTTAAGGCGCCAGTTACCCCTTCTTCAGTAGTGAGAACAGTTATAGCTTTTATATAGCGCTACTTTCGTGCTTATAGCATGCTCAGAGTGCTTTTGGTCAAATCTCATTTGTGGACCAGTGGGGGGGGGGGGGGGAGGGGGTATCTAGGTGTTGGTTTTCCGTGCTGCCTTTAGGCGCTCAGTAAACACAACTCAGCCCGAGTCGGTTGCTGAACCTCAAGCCCCCTTCTAAGTAGCCAAGCCAAGCCAAGTTCAAGCACACTTGGCCTCTCGACCACGCTATATCTGAGATACATGTGAAGGCCAGGAGTTGGATTGTTTGTACAAAAGCATGTTAATTAATATTGAAGTTATTTGTTAGGACAAGTCTTATAGTCAATGTTTTATTTTTATATTGATTAAAGTAAAAAATATATATTTAATATAATAATATAAACATTTTAGGAAATAATCAAAAGTCTTATAGTCAATGTTTTATTTTTATATTGATTCAAGAAAAAAAATATATTTAATATAATAATATAAACATTTTAGGAAATAATCAAAAGTCTTATAGTCAATGTTTTATTTTTATATTGATTAAAATAAAAAATATATATTTAATATAATAATATAAACATTTTAGGAAATAATCAAAAGTCTTATAGTCAATGTTTTATTTTTATATTGATTCAAGTAAAAAATATATATTTAATATAATAATATAAACATTTTAGGAGATAATCAATTCCTTCCATATGTTACAAAATGATAGTAGACTTACTATTCATATCTTATTGTCATTGACAAACATAACAAAAAATACTTTTTTTTAACAAAGCTAATATTGAGTTCAATCGATGCCGTATATCTCAATATTGCCAGCTTTATCTCCCGTTTTACATATATAAAACACAATTAATTTATTTCAAATAGTTGATTCAATAATTTTTTAAAAAATTCATTCATGTGTTGTCATCAAAATTAAATAATTGTGTCAATCTTCAACTTGATCTTAGAATGGAAGTGAAACAAAAAATGGCCAAGCAGACAGATGAAGTGAGCTTTACAGATAAGATTTTTAAAAAAAATATCTTCACTGAAGGGGCATGTTATTTTTGAACCGTTTCAGATTTATCAACTAATTTAGGTCATCCATGTACAATAGATGAGACTATTGTTTTGAAATGGAGAAATGTTTACAAATGATTCATTGCAAGGTATGACCAGAGCGGAGATACAGAATCACCCTGCTATTGATCTCTTCGTATAGTAACCGAATCGATTTCAAGGTATCATCCAATAAATCATGCGTTGTCAGTTGCCTTATTATCTGTTTCAGTCCATCGACCCTCCCTATGATGCCTTCTTGTTCTTGTACTATTAATTTATATTTGGAGCAAATTTTGTAAAATGTATTTTTGAATGCGGAAGCCAATATTTAGTATATAACAGAGAAACAGATGATTGTGTGATAGTTTGACGGTTGATTTAGGATCATTTTTCGGGAAGGAGAGATGTTTATCTTTCTGTTGATTATTTTTTCATTAGTGAAGGTTCAGACTTGTTCAAAAAAAGAAAAGGTTAATTGCACATACTTGGCTATAACTTTTTCCGCCTTAAGTTGTGGAGACTATTATACTTATTTTTGTAAAAATGAACTAGTTTTCAATGTCAGGGTCGAGATTTGTTATAGGGAAACAAATTCATTGTAGTCCCCCCTCAAGAGTGTCCTCTGGGAAATTTTCTGGTGATGTGAATCAGAGGAAACGAGAAGTCCGACGGATTGGTGAAGCTAGGAACGTTATTAGACCCACCAGAGATACATACGAAAGAGCGAAAGCGTAGATTTGTGAATGAATCAAATCCAAGTGGTACAAATACTGGGACCATTTTAGCATGGTATGGGAAGTCTGGAAGGTTCTCAAACGCCCTAACAGGACTAGTGGAGGCAGAAATTTTAGCCCGTTTTCGCAAGGGACACTCCGATAGGAGCCTGTTTCGCTAGGATCCGAGAGTACCACGATTCCAGATGTCACGTGGAAGACGAGACAGTAGAACACATTCCCAACAACTGCAGGGTGCTTAGAAGCTCTTGCCTGTTTAAATAGTTCTAAGATTTATCCCAGTAAAGTATTTATTTGGCTAACTCAGGAACATCCTGTGGTGATTTTTAGTTGTAAGGGGGTGCATTCTACTGTAATCATATCTCAAGGCCAGGTATTAGTTTTGCAACTTGATTATGGCGACTAGGATAGGCCGATTCAGACTAAGATGGGCATCCTGCCATTTGATTGACTCACCGACCTTTTCTCATTTTCAATATTTGTCAATAACATCTGGTTTCAGGATGTGCCTTTCAAAATTTCAGCTGCACTATCTCGGTCCTGTGGTGACAAAGCCTTTTGTCTCAGGTGTCCGCTTCAAGCCATGCTAAGAAATAAACCTTGTCAAACTTTTCAATATATAAAAAGCCAGGAACCTTCCATGGAGTACGATTTCTTTCCACTGGCGTCATATAAAGCAATATAAACATCAGTATTGGCCAGGTTCAGCAGAGCAGCATTTAAGTCGTATTTGCTAAAGAAAGAAACCTAGTTTATTGTTTTAACATTTTAATAACTGTTTGTAATTTTTGTTTAATTTCTGCATATAGCTTCAATTCATCCGTGTAAAATAGTTAGACAAAACCAGAGCATAGAGAATAACTCTAGAGTATACTCCTGTATTACTATCGTTCTTATTTTTAGTAGCAATAGTATTGTTACGTATTTCTGAATCTTCTGGCTAAATGTATTAGTAGGCACACAAATAAAAACACTGCAAAGAACTTGACGACTAAACTTTCAGTTTCATATAACTTTAATGACTATTAACTCTAACATTACTTTAACATGTAGCGTAGAAGACTGTACAATATCTGTCAGTTTACAGTTAGCTATACTTCGTTGCACTGCATCTCTTCACTTCGTTGCAATTCATCTCTTCTCAACTTGCATCGAGCCGTATTCTACAGAACAGACCAATGACACACTTCCCAGTGTCGCTCCAGGTCTCCCAAAGCTGAACCAAGTCGTACTCCAGTCTACCACATCAGAGCCGCACACGTCTTACATCGACTGTATCGACTGTAACGGCTCAAGTCCACTGTAGTTCGCTGTATAGACTTTAACGACAGTAGTCCACTCCAGTTAACTCTACCCTAGTTAACTTGCATCGAGTCGTACACATTTCTCTTCCACTAGAGCCGCACACGTCTTACATCGTCTGTATCGACTGTAACGGCTAACTCACGACTCCATACGACTGACTTTCACATTAACTCTCTGGCTTATATAGAGTCCCTAATCGCTTGTCCAAAGTTGCACAAACACGGCTAGTATCCTCTGGAATAACACGTGAGGAAACGTCACATCCTGTCTTTGTTTATACATGTAGATTCCAGAAAACATCGGCTGCAGTGTCATCTAGCCGGGGTCACAAGTTGTGACCTCTATCTGTCACTGGACATTGCTAGTACCTTCTGGAATAACACGTAAGGACACGTCACATCCTGTCTTTGTTGATACATGTACATTCCAGAAAACACTCGCTGCTTTGTTATCTCGCCGGGGTCATACGTTGACCTCTACCTATCACTGTCATTTGTAACACTATTGAAGCCATGTTTCTAATTTTAGGGCGCTGTCATGCTCCTGATTCCTTAAAAACGGAAACAAAATTCATTGCAAGTATTCAATGAGAAATGTTGTAATGAATCATAATACGTCAACCATGTAGCAATATCACGCTCTGACAGTCTTGCTTGAAAAGTTCAGGGTCAGAGAGATGACAGCAGAGTTATTATTATTTATTAGTCTAATCAAGTGTTGACCTTTTATAACATTTTCTGTTGCCTACAGAGCAACGGTTCCACCTGAAAGTCGTGGTCAGTCGAACTCTGGTGACATTTTCGAAATGACATGCTAGATTAATTTTTTTTATTCATTTCCCCAATTTTTTGTGATATAAAGGATTGAATGGGCGGATTCGGCACTTTGTCACAGGAAGTATACTAGTTTCATTTTCTCTGTAAGTATACTTTCATAATTCCTTATCAACCTGTTCACTTTTTTTAATTTAAAAAGATTGAAAATTAATTTACAAAAAAAAACAAGTAAAATAAACAAAAAGACTTAAAAAAAAAGACATTGCTTCTTCATGCAGCTGAAAAACCTTTGTAAATGTCTTTATTTGCTCTAAATAACTCATACATAATAGCTTTTAAAAAATATAGCATTTGAAGAGCTTTATGTCGCGTTTGCATACAAATCTAGAATGGAATAAAACAAAAACACATCACATTTAGATTGTACAACGCGGTACAAGTCACTATACATGTCTGACATGGAACTTCTTGTCTTTACACCGGACTTTTTAATGGATGATTAAAACATTGAAAACAAACTTTTGATAGAAAAATAATAATTATAAATTAAATAAACGTCTAGACAAAGAATGAGGAGATTATCTCAAGAGAAAGTATGTGTACAAAGTAATCTTATTTGAAGTATTTATAGCTGTTTATTTATACCACATTTTTTTTTCAATGTACTTTATATTTTAATTTGAAAAATGTATGAAATTTAATTTAAGAAATGTTTGAAAGTGTAAGATTTTACTAAACTTTAAATAAAATTGTTTTAAAATTTATTATGGAAAATAATAGTTAACTTAGATACTAACTAGAGCAGTTCCACAAGTACCATAAAAGACAACTTGAGATATATAGATAGCTAACTCTGTCTGTCTGTTTGGTGCAATTTTTGTACACGTTATTTCTCCCACACTCAGTCTCAGATCAAGTTGAAATTCTGAGCAAATATTTCTTTTACATAACAAAGCAAAAAATTATATTTAAAAAAATAATTAGTACATTTATTATTGGAGATTATTTTTTTGGGGTTGGTATTGAACAAGGGAAAGAATATGTACTTGGATAATGTGTCGATATTAAATTAAAGTTAAATTAGATGCTTTTCTTATTTGTGTAGAGAATCAGGTCGTTACTTAAAAGTTTAAAACAAACAATATATAGCTATGGACCTTCTATTTTCATAAGAACTTCGCTGGCAGAGTGGTTAGTGTATTGGCTTGATGAAGTTTGAGTCCTAATGTTCGAATTCAGACCCAACTGGTCAAGACAGGTGATAGGATCATTTCTCATTGAGAAAGCTAAAAGCATGAAATTGCGCTAAACAAAAACAAATCGGTAAAAATATTTTTTATTCCACAGATTTATTATTGTTTGTCTTTATCTATTACAAATTTAATTAAATGACTGATCCAAACTAATTGATACAATTACCTTTAATTCAAGGTTTTGTTGTTGTTTTACTAAGTAATTGTTATATTTCTCTTGTTAAATATAACAAAGATACGAAGTAATTTTAATAATAAACAAATAATTTTTTAGCCACTTTAAATTGGACTTTTAACATCCAATATTACAGCACCACTACAACAACCGTCATGAATGAGACGTCTGCTTTGAACACCTCCTCACTTACTTTTGAACCAAACGATACCATTTTGCCATACAAGTATAGTGACAGTACGATGTAAGTTATCTGATTTGTAAAAGTCATTTGATGACCATTTTTTCATACTGATGAACTCTGGTTATTTTCTAAGTTCTATATCATAATTTTTTTTTAATAAGTCATTTCGTTTTGATACATAATTCAGTCACTTTAACAGTTAAAACAAAGTTCTTCATCTGGCCTGAGCTAGAGCTTTGCGCTACACGTGAAAAGTGGTGGTCATTACAAACAAAAGAAAGGTCATAACAGTTCTTAAGAATAGGATAAAAAAATAACAATAAACAACAATAAACACTGTTTTAAAGCAAAACCAAATTAAAACTAAGACATTTGTTTTGGTTTAAAATACATTTACTATAAATATCTCGTATCTAAACTTCTAGATCAGGGGTGGGCAACCTTTTCGTATCGAGGGCCGCATTAAAAAAAGTTTGGGAATGGCGGGCCGCATATATGTATATTTCTTAGAAAGATACGCTCGCTAACTGTGTAGAATTTCTTTTAATTCCCATTTACAGTGTATTATATTCAATGTATTATATTCACGTTTTTTCAAACTCCGCGTAAAAAAATTACGACAAGAGTTAGCAATTTTGAAATCAATTTTACGATTTTTTAAAAATTACTAATGTCTTTTTATATCACAATATCCCCACAAATATACAGTTGTACTTAATAAGCAGTATTTAACTTTTTACACTCGTGCATAATGTTCTGGAACTGTGGAACTAGCTTACTAGTTGTTACCCCTGTGACTGCTGTCAAATTACAGTCAGTCAACATTGACCAGTGATTATACTTATTTACTTTCCACAAAAATGTTTGATCACGGAATGAGACAATAATATATGTTCCGGAAGTTGAATGTCGGGACGAGCGAAACCTGCCCTTGTGGAGCATCACCAGAGAATGCTGACCATGTACCTTCAATGGTACATACTAAATCAAGAGACCCCCCAAAAAAACTCACCAAAGACTATTCGGAGAACTGCCTGATCCGGAAACCACTGCGCGGTTCATCTCAGATGTAGAATTGCTGATCTGAACCCTCCAACATGTAAAATGAGAACGAAGAAGAACATGTATGTGTACCCAAATAGTGTGAACAACAGCAAAGTTTTTTTGTGTGGAAATACAGCTTCTGGCATCCATAAGACTCCCGTGGTAGTAATGACTGGAACTTCTCTTTGCTTGGAGTTATGTCCTCTGGAGCTGAATCAGCTTCTGCGATAAATGGTGAGCTGATGGTATTGAAGACTGGTTCTTGACGTCTTAAAATTTGCTTTTATAAATTGCACAGTTAAGGAATCTTAATAAGTGTTGTACTTTTAATTATTTCACTAAAAATAGTTTCGTCTTTCAGCAAAGGAAAATGACAAAAACTATTTTCTTTTGCTTGCTTGTAGAAATGGGAAAGCCTTGTTTGAAAAGATTTACCATGCATTATATTTCATACGTAAGCAACCAATTGCAATAGCAATTATAAAACACATGAAATCTGTGTTCCACTATTCATTAGAAATATTGGTAACAAAGTCACAGTGAATGCCCTTCAAGTAACATAACAATTTCTACCTCGAGATTTTTTACCTCATTTGCCTTGCCCGTGCTAGGCTAGCCGCTAGCGGATCCATAAATCGGAACTACCCGTGGTTAACACACCCAGCTCTACTAAGTTTGATTACTATTATGACATGACCCATAAATTGAAATTTTATGCAGCTTTGCGCAAACTTTCCTGTTTAGAGTTTATGGTTGGGATATCTTTTATAAAAAAAAAATGTCTTAGTCAAAGATCGAGCTACATCAGTTGTTACACTTGCCATCTTGTTCCAAGCCAATCCAACACTCAGAGATTGTGTCTTGAATTGAATGTGTTGATGTATAGCCAATAAGCATAATCTTCGTTTACTTTTATAATGAGACAGTTTCAAAAATTTATATAGATATTATTTTTAATAATTGCATTTTTATATGTATATACTGTGGGCACACCTGATTTCTATAGGTGTCGGCGGGCCGCATAAAACACTTCGGCGGGCCGCATGTGGCCCGCGGGACGTAATTTGCCCACCCCTGTTCTAGATGAATAGACAACACATAAATGCAGTGGACTAAGTTACCACCCTTGGCAGCCCACTCTCCCAAAACGGAAACATCGATAATGAAATCGACTTGCGTATCACCAAAGCCAGTGCATCATATAGCAGAGTGTCTAAATATGTTTGGAATAGACGAGGTATCACCACAAACACAAAGCTAGGAATCTATCGGGCTGTTATCCTCCTTACACTGCTCTTTGTCTCCGAAACGTGGACAGTATACAGAAGACATGTAAAACAAGGTTACATAAACCATGGGCGTAGCCAGGGGGGGGTGCCCCCGAAATGAAATCCCCCCCCCCCGCAAGGAGGGTGTCGGAGTTTAGTGACTGATCTTTTGCTTTAACTTTTTTTTATTTTAGGTGAAATTTTTATACTAAACAATCACTTGCCCTAGCACAGCCAATGGTGTTTTGAGTTTGAAACACCCTACCAGGGGGTTTTAATGGGTTTTGAGTTTGAAACCCCAAACCAAATGGTTTTGAGTTTGAAACCCCATACCAGGGGATTTTGAGTTGAAAACCACCTACCAGGGGTTTTGAGTTTAAACCCCCTACCATGAGGTTTTGAGTTTAAAAACCCCTAGCAGGGGGTTTTAAGTTTAAAACTGCCTACCAGGGGGTTTTAAGTTTAAAACTCCCTACCAGGGGGTTTTGAGTTTGAAAACCCCTACCAGGGGGTTTTGAGCTTGAAACCAACTAGCAAGGTGTTTTGAGTTTAAAACCCCCTAAAATGGGGTTTTGCATTTAAATCCCCCTCTTCTATAATACAAAAAAAAATGCAAACGACAATCCCCAAATTCCAAGAGCACATCTAAGGAAGATTTTGATTTTAAACCCCTCTCCAAAATTTACGATAATATACAAAAGCAATTACACATTCAAAATTATATGAGCGTAGCCAAAGTGGTTTTGAGTTTAAACCCCTCTTCAGCTGGGTTTGAAGCTAAAAATACCTCTTCAATATAAAAAAAGCAAATTACGTACTCAAAATACTATGAGCATAGCCAAAGAGGTTTTTAGTTTAAACCCCCCGCCAACGGGGTTTAAAGCTAAAAAATAAATCTTCAAAAATAAAAAATAAAAAAAAAATTTCGCAATCAAATTACTATGAGCGTAGCCAAGTCTATTGGGTGTTTTGAGTTTAAATTTCCCTTCAGAGGGGTTTGATGTAAAAAATACCTCTTCAATAAAAAAAAAAGCAAATTACATTCTAAAATTCTTTGAGCGTAGCCAAGCCAATGGGGGGTTTTGAGTTTCAACCCCTCTCTTCCAGATGGCTTTTTAAAAAGTTTAAAACCCCTCAAGATAGTTTTGAGTTTAAAATCCCCCAACAGAGAGTTTTAAGGTTGAAAACCTCTCTCTTCAATATTATTTGTAAAGTAAACTACAGTCACCAAATTCTATGATCGTAGCTAAAAGTGGTTTTGAATAAAAAAAATCAACAACTCCAGATATATTTTAGTTTAAAACCCCCCCAGAAGGTGATTTTGACGATAAAACTCCTCTTTTCGATATAACATGTAAAGCAAAATAGTCACCTAATTCCAAGATCGTAGTTAAGAGAAGTTACAGTGCAATGAATAGTCATCTGCCGAAATTGAAAAGCACTAAATGTGGCTCTACAAAGATGGCTAAGACGGATTTTAGGAACCAGTTATAGAGATCGGGTCTAAATCAAGGAAATCCTATACCGAAGTGGCAGTCGACCCCTTATTAAAGGTAATGACAGAGCGTTGCATGAGGTTTGCGGGACATGTTCTCTGACAAAATGAATTACGCATAATAAGAGTTGCGATGACATCCTAGTACAACTATGCGCAATACTTTCATGGAGGTCCTCATAGCAGGTGGGAATAGGCTTCAGACATTGCCAGTGACAGATTTTTGTGGAAACAGCTTGCCAGCAAATGCGCCGAACGGCGCGGGAGGGTCTAAGTCAGTAAGAATAGCACATTAGGTTTTTGAAATGAAACTTTTTAATAGAAAAATAATGCACTGTACGTACTTCAGAATATGCATTTAGTTGGCTTTCAATACCAGAAATGGTGCTTGGTGGCGGGGCTCCACCCCGCGCTGGGTGAGCTCTCAGCTCTCCCCCAGACCCCTTGCTACCCAGGGCGAGAAAAAAAATCCGCCCAACCCCCCCCCCCCCCCCCCCGAAATAAAAAACTTGGATACGCCCATGACATAAACAGTTTGTGCGGAAACACAAACTCAAAATCGGCCCCAGAAACGGTCCGCTCGGGTAGTTAAAATGCAGGATATGGAGATTTATTAATGCTATTATTATTACATTGATAATATTCATATATATTCAATAAACTTAAAGTTATGAAGATTTAGTTAAATATCCTAGGTGTCACTTACATAGACCGCATCACGAATGAAGAAATTATAAACATGATCAATACAGCAATTGGACCGCACGATGGCCTGCTAACCACTGTCAAAAAAGGTAAACTCAAACTCAATGCCCACATCACAAGGTCCTCAGAGATTGCAAAGGCCCTCTTTCAGGGAACAGTAACAGGAAGAGGATGAAGAGGAAGTTAAAGAAAGCGATGGGAAGACAACATCAATGAATTTACAGGCCTGTCAGTGAATGAAATTGTATTAAATGCAAAGGAAAATGAGGAATGGAGAAAGGCGGTTGACAGATCTTGTATGGTGCCCCAACAGTCTAACAGACAAGGGAATAGGTGAAGATGAAGTTAAGAAGTTTAATGTGAACCTGGCCTAACTGATGTTATTGATTGATTATCTAATTGATCTCTCATTTAATGTCTCAACAAATAAAAATTTTCCCTTTAGTTATGCGTCCCAGATGTATAGTATTGCGTTGTAGTTCACGTCTATAATATGAAACACTGCTCATTAATTGTTGCTTGAAACTAAAAAGATTTTTTTCTCTTTAAATAAAGGTAAACATTTGTTGGTAAATGTTAGTAGTTTGTAGGACTGAAATTACATAACGTAGTAATACAATTAAAAAAAATTTTGACAAGAAAATCTAAGACCGCTTACATAAATGTGTTAAAAATATTATAAATAGCCATCTTCCATAGTAAACAGTCTCCCGTGTTTGTTACTATTAATAGTGAATAGTTGAAAAATGATGTATTTTTATGAAAAAAACAAACAAACTGCTTAAATATTTGATATAAAAAAAATGTTTCGCTTTCAGAAAAGAAAAAAAGTAGCCATTGCAGCTTTGATTGGTCTAAAATATCATGATGTCGGACATACTATATCTTTTCTAGTTTACGATATCTAAACGGGACGGACGGAAGGACGGACTGACGGACGGGCAGACAGACCACACCAAACTAATAGTGTCTATTTCCCTTTCGGAATAAAAACTGAATCAGTTTTAAATGATTTGTCTCGTAAAAATACAGAATGTTAAATGGTAAGAGAATACCTGAAACTGGAGTCCTCCAAAGAGCTGGGCTGCAAAGAATTGACACAATCCTGATGCAGCCTTAGTTACATTGGGCAGGATGGAAGATTCCCGCATTTCTAAAAGATTCCACTAGGGTCAGTTTAAGAAAGCGATCACTAAGGTGGACAAGAAAACGCTCTAGGAACACCATGAACCCTGCAACCTGGGAGACGGAAGCACATAATAGAGCATCATGGCGTCGCGATGTGAAAACTGGCGCCCAAATTGGAGAGTATAAGTGAAGGGCGCTGGCAGAAGAAAAGCGTCAGAGAAAAAATTCAGGCAAGCGAATAACCTGCTCAGTGTGCAGCCGAACGTTCCGGGCACACATAGGTGTCACCAGCCACATAGGTGTCACCAGCCACACGAGAAGGCACAAAACCCCAGTGCAAAGCACTCTGGATGATAAAAGTGGTCATCATCGAACTACGTTGGACGAACTATAAAACTTACTCTATCTATCTATCTATCTATCTATCTATCTATCTATCTATCTATCTATCTATCTATCTATCTATCTATCTATCTATCTATCTATCTATCTATCTATCTATCTATCTTCTACCTATATCTATCTATCTTCTACCTCTATCTATCTATCTATCTATCTATCTATCTATCTATCTATCTATCTATCTATCTATCTATCTATCTATCTATCTATCTATCTATCTATCTATCTATCTATCTATCTATCTATCTATCTATCTATCTATCTATCTATCTATCTATCTTCTACCTATATCTATCTATCTATCTATCTATCTATCTATCTATCTATCTATCTATCTATCTATCTATCTATCTATCTATCTATCTATCTATCTATCTATCTATCTATTTATCTATCTATCTATCTATCTATCTATCTATCTATCTATCTATCTATCTATCTATCTATCTATCTATCTATCTATCTATTTATCTATCTATCTATCTATCTATCTATCTATCTATATAATTCTTATATATAGAGCAGGTGATTTAATAAAGTGTTCTCTATAACTTTTTTTTTATTACAGGTTGTTCTTAGAGGCAAGATTGGTAATTACATCCGTGTTGCTAACCTTTGGGCTGTTCGCAAATATTTCCATTATTTTAGTTTTAAGAGGATTGAATACAGCTACATCAATACTAACTATCTACATGGCAACATTTGATACTATCTCTTTGATAAATAAAGTAATTAAATATGGATTTGAATATTATTACAATATAGACATTTTTGGACATGTATATTGCTTAGTAAGTTTTTCCTCAATTATTGCTTTAGTAACAACTGCCAACTGGACTCTAGTTTTAATATGTACAGAACGTTTTATCTCCATATTTTTTCCATTTCATTATCGAACTTTTGTTTCAACAAAAAGAGTACACGTTACTATGGCAACAATGCTGTGCATTTTTGTTGTATACTCCATACTAGTTAATGTGACACTTCGAGAATATAATGATTTAATTAAGGGCTGTATCACAATAAATATATCAGGTGACAATTTTAATATATTAATAAATGCTGTCGCAGTTCTAGTGCCCAGTTTATTGACTACACTAATCACCTCTTTAGTCATAGTGAAACTCAATTTTTCAAAACCAGATTCCAGAAGTATACAAAAATCAAATTCTCGCCTGAAACTGGAAAGCACATTTAGTCGGATTATGGTTAGTTCAGCCATTTTGTTTGTGATCCTAACGACGCCAGGGACAATTTATTACTGTCTAATTTTTCCTGCATTTGATTATGAAACTGTCAGCCCAGTCCTAGACATTTCTCTCTTTCTCCTATCTGATTTATCACATATTCTGAATTTTGTGGTCTATGTAATATTTGTTAAAGCTTTTAGAAAATCCTTTCTAGAAATAATTACAAAAAAAACCAAGAGAAGTTTGATCCCTTTCAATGGAGTTACTTTAATTTTTTTTTGTAGTCACGAGTTGTTTTTTTTATTGTCAGCAAACTGTCAAAAAGAAATAAATAAAACTGTTGTATTTATGGAAGAACTAGACATATGTTACCCGCGACCCGCGGTTCTTTATTTGCGCATTACTGTCGATATAGTCACAATTAATTAAACGAAATAATAATGTAATAAGTAAAGCTAGGAATTGACTCAGTAGAGAGATGTGTTAATGTGTAACCGATTGGTAATGTCTAATGAAAGAAGGTTCGCCAGGAAATCTGTAATCACAGATATCTGGAATTAATTTATGTAAAACGCTTTTGAAACACAAAATTGAAGGTTAATTTTATTATATAATGAAATCAATGGATCTTCTTTTGTATTTTCATGTGTCAAAGTAAAAAACTATCTGCGCAAAGTGTATTTCTTAAAATTAGATCTAGGTCTAAATCCTTTCGATCTTTTCTCATGTCAATATTGTTAACCATGGCCTAGATCCATAAAATACTATAGCTGTAATAGAGTCGGACAACTTTATTTTTTTTTTGAGAGTCTTAAGTTTGTTTTAGGGCTACAATACATACACTACGGTCTAAGTTAGTACCCAAGGAACATTCCTGCCTAGTTTCATCAAGATTGGTCAAGCGGTTTTGATGTCTATAAGTAACATACATACATACATACATACACCTCACATTCTACTTTATAGTTTCATCAAGATTGGTCAAGCGGTTTTGATGTCTATAAGTAACATACATACATACATACATACACCTCACATTCTACTTTATAATATAGACTAGACATATGTTACCCGCGACCCGCGGGTCTTTATTTGCGCATTACTGTCGATATAGTCACTGAGAGTGTTTTGTAAACAATTAAACGAAATAATAATGTAATAAGTAAAGCGAATGTGTCAATGTAAAAATAGTGTGAATGAAGCTATCAAATCAAAATACCTAATAGGCTTAATTAAATCAATTTTTTTTTTCAAATTAAAACATTTGCTTGTAGGCCTACATATATTTGATTAAAATTTGAGATGAATAGACTAAATTTTGTTCATGTGTATAAAGTATAAAGTAGATCTTGAGGTAGACGTAGATCTAAATCTACACTAATCTAGAGTTCTGTGCTGCGCATGCGTGAACTTTTTTTCATGAATGAATATAGGCCTATCTCAACACGGCTACGCAGCTTTAGCGAACAGCGAACGAATGTATTAAAAATGCTTTAGAAAACAAATTTGAATGTTAATTTGATTAAAATATCAAATGAATGGACAATAATTAGTATGTTTATGTGTTAAAGCATAAAACTATCTTTGCGAAAAGAAGTTTTATCATCTTAGAGTTCAGTAAGAGTTTTAGACCTAGGCCTAGGAATAGACTCAGACCTCAGAAGAGAGATGTGTTAATGTGTAACCATTTGGTAATGTCTAATGAAAGAATGTTCGCCAGGAAATCTGTAGATATCAGGAACTAATTTATGTAAAAAATGCTTTTGAATAATCTAGTGGATTTGATTTATATGTATGTTAAACTTAGCTAATGATCCTTTCACGTTATTTCTCTTTCGCTACGAAAATAAAATTAGGTTTGCGAAAATGGGTTTACCCGAAGTCGATACATTCTTATCTATTAAAAACGAAAAGAGCGATAGCTTTGTTAAATGAATGGGATTAAAAAGTGAACAATTAAACGAAATAATTTTTAGTACGCGATTCATGAATGAATATACATCTAGGCCTATCTCAACTCGGCTTCGCAGCTTTCGTAGGCGAATGTAGCTTTAGAAAACCAAATTTGAATGTTTATTTGATCAAAATATGAAATGAATGGACTTTAATTAATATGTCTATGTGTTAAAGTATAAAACTATCTGTGCGAAGAGAAGTTTTATCATCTTAGAGTTGAATTAGAGTTTTAGATCTAGGGATGGGATTATAAAGTAAACAATTAAACGAATTAATTTTTAGTACGCGATTCATTACGGTATTGTCTAATGAAAGAATGTTCGTCAGGAAATCTGTAATCACAGATATAAGGAACTAATTAATGTAAAAAATGCTTTTGAAACACAAAATTGAAGATTAATTTTATTATATAATGAAATCAATGGATCTTCTTTTGTATTTTCATGTGTCAAAGTAAAAAACTATCTGCGCAAAGTGTATTTCTTAAAATTAGATCTAGGTCTAAATCCTTTCTATCTTTTCTTATGTCAACATTGTAGACATGGCCTAGATCCATAAAATACTATAGCTGTAATAGAGTCGGACAACTTTATTTTTTTTGAGAGTCTTAAGTTTGTTTTAGGGCTACAATACATACACTACGGTCTAAGTTGGTACCCAAGGAACATTCCTGCCTAGTTTTATCAAGATTGGTCAAGCGGTTTTGATGTCTATAAGTAACATACATCCATACATACATACCCCTCACATTCTACTTTATAATATAGAAGATGGCACAAGTCATGAGCAATGGATTTATTTCATCAGGTTTGGTCCATGCAAAGAATATATATGTGAGTGATAGTAGTGAACAGATGTTGGAAGTACTAGCGGGCATTGGAGTAAATACAACTAAAGATAACACATTAGTCGTGGAGAAAAGTGACCTGATAGTGATTGCGGTCAAACTGAACATTGTGAGTTGTGTCTTGAAGGAAGTTGCTCCTGTTGTCATCCCTGAGAAACACTTGTTTGTGTCTATAGCTGCAGGAATCACAATTATATCTATTGAACTTGCCACCTGGCACACGTGTGGACAAGGTTATGCCAAACACCCCTGACATGGTGCAGGCATATGTCCAGCATTAGTTTTAGTTAACCCACAAATAATGTTGAACAATTGAACAGTATTATGGCACTTCAACTATAACTCTGGCTTTATTTGTGGCCAGTGCAGTTAGTGATGAATTGCCTCCTTTTTTGTAGGTATCTTTATATTTTTCCACATGGGACTTAATATGTTGTCATATAATATTGTATACAGAATGTTCATTTATTATTTTTTCCCCTCCCATTCCTACTTTTTGTTTTTAAATTGTCTTCAGTTTTAAGATATTTTTTTATCTCAATGTTAGTTTTTCATTCAAATAATTATGATAAAAATTATAATAATAATTATATGTTGATATGGAGTAAAGTTTTTTTTGTTATTAACTGCCAGTGTTTATGGAGTCATGCTTTTAGATTTCTTGACAATTCTTCTCTGCAATTAAAGGTTAAAGGACAGGTTATATTAAAAGCTCGTGTTCATTTTAAATTACTTTTTCAAATGTTAATCTGCTAAGCATATTGAGTTATATATTCAAAATGAAAACTTTTGAAGCCTATTAAAAGTTACATCATGATAAGGGAAACTTATTAACACATTTAATTAAATTGTTTTGTTTTTCAAAAATGTTTTATAGACTTACTTATTTTGACAATGTACAAAAAACATAGTCATTAAACTCAATTTTTTTTAAAAAGTTTTTGCTCATATTAGATAACCATTATATAACCAGGTTATAAACCTGGTGGTGGCACAGATGGGGGGTAGTGGTGTGTGTGTAGTCAGCGGACGCAAATCGCCCCAGGCCAGTGCTAGACGAGCGGTCAACCGTGACGAGCTACGACGGTCAGCCGAGACGAGTTAACAACATGAAGGTTCGAGTAGGATCTGTGTCGTGAACAGAGCTCAGAAGCGTCACTAGAGTTGTAGTCACCTGACCACCCAGAAACGTCGAGCGGCATTCTGTCCGGTTATAGAAGGCCAGTAGAGACCCTATATAAGAGCGGAGGTGTCGCAGTCAAGACGGTTGAGAAAAGGGGCTCAATACAGCAGGGTTCACGACAGGGTCTCAGAACACGGTCGACTACAGCACAGTTCAACGGTGTGGTTCTGTACGGAACATTACGACGGTTCGGTGCGGAGTACTGTCAAGTACAGTTGAGACGACTAGCGTCTTGATCTTGGTCTGTGATCAAGTCCGACACAACGAGCCTAGTGTGTGAAGTCAGTCCAGAACAGTTGAACCCAGTGCAAGCCCGGAGCCAGACGGAGAGGCCAGTGCAAGAGTTGATACGGCGATACGGTGTAATCGGAGAGATATTTGTACAGTGTACGTGTTGCCAATTGTACAGTATTGACATTAAACTGTTACGTTACTTTGGAGCCCTGAGTTGTCAAGTTCTTTAAGTTGGTAGTGTATGGTGCAGTTTGCAGAGAGCCTGGATAGTGAGATTCGTAACAATATTATTCATGTTACCATAACAAACCTGTCTACATATAATAAAAAAGAAAATGTTTTTGAACATGCACATAAAAAAAAAGTATCAATGGGTTAGTTCGAGATAGGTCCGACATTGTTGTAATAATGAGAGCTTTCCTGGGTTTGTAATACATACATATGGTATGTTTGTTATTTTGCAATGGTGCAAGAGGTTTGCAACGTAAATTGAGCAAGTAAGAAGATCAGGTGACAGAATTTAGAGTTTCATGGCATTAAATCATTAGTCCGTTAGCCGTAGCTACCCACCTGGGAGAATGTAAACTTCTTCTTATCTTATCTTATATAATACATACGTTACTTCGAAAAAGAAGATGATTACGTCCTACACGTCATGCATTCAGTCATGCATATTAACCAATGACTTAAATTCTGCCAAGTCACTGATTTTCCTGGCTAGCTCAGGCAACCCATTCCATGCTCTAATAGCACTAGGGAAGAAGGAGTATTTGTACAAATTTGTCTTAGCATATGGGATGAGGAATGTGCCTTTATCTTTGTGTCTTTCAGAGTATTTTATTAAATTTTGTTTTTGTATTTGAAGATTATGGTTCAGAGTTTGATGTATAATTGCTACTTTACTTTTGAGTCTTCTCTCCTAAAGGCTTTCTAAATTTAGTGATTTTAATAAAGGTGTTACTCTAGTCAAATGTGAATATTCGTTTGTTATGAATCTCACTGCTCTATTTTGTGTCTGTTCCAGTTTCTTAATGTTTCTTATCGAAACCTCTGATACCTTTCGGCTATACCCAAACATGGGGAAGGTTTCGGAGGTAGCCTCGAGGGAAATCAGTATTATTTGACCCTTGGACAGCTTTTAACCCACAGCGCTACATCCTGATAGAACCGAGCTATTCTCCTCGGACAGAGGCACTGTGAAGGCACTGTGACTCCTGTAACTCAGTCCAGTAAGGCGGAAGTGTTGTTTATAGTATTCCTTTACCGTACAGGGAGAGCACTCCATGCAAACCAGTGCTCTATGTTTTTCATGTCAAGAAGGAAGTATCGGAAGGAAGTTTCTTTATTTTGGCCAAATAGGTGACTTGTCTTGAATCTTGAAATTGGGAATAGTTTCTTCGTATATTTCTGCCACCACTCATCCTGCTTGTTCGAGAGTTTAAGGTTCTTCCACACTTCCGTATCAGAAACCAATTAGTAAATGATCAGGTTGAGATTACTTCCCTTAGAACACGTGAAAGATAGCGAGCAGTGGGTTTTAAGTTTGTCCCCGTACAAGGATAGACCCGTTGCCACACATGAACCAGATCTCTCTCTCTCTCCTTGTCAAGATCACCATTCATGCAAAACGTACAAGGATAGACCCGTTGCCACACATGAACCAGATCTCTCTCTCTCTCCTTGTCACGATCACCCTTCTTGCAAAACGTACAAGAATAGACCCGTTGCCACACATGAACCAGATCTCTCTCTCTCTCTCCTTGTCACGATCACCCTTCATGCAAAACGTACAAGAATAGACCCGTTGCCACACATGAACCAGATCTCTCTCTCTCTCCTTGTCACGATCACCCTTCATGCAAAACGTACAAGAATAGACCCGTTGCCACACATGAACCAGATCTCTCTCTCTCTCCTTGTCACGATCACCCTTCTTGCAAAACGTACAAGAATAGACCCGTTGCCACACATGAACAAGATCTCTCTCTCATCTCCTTGTCACGATCACCCTTCATGCAAAACGTACAAGGATAGACCCGTTGCCACACATGAACCAGATCTCTCTCTCATCTCCTTGTCACGATCACCCTTCATGCAAAACGTACAAGGAAAGACCCGTTGCCACACATGAACCAGATCTCTCTCTCATCTCCTTGTCACGATCACCCTTCATGCAAAACGTACAAGGAAAGACCCGTTGCCACACATGAACCAGATCTCTCTCTCATCTCCTTGTCACGATCACCCTTCATGCAAAACGTACAAGGATAGACCCGTTGCCACACATGAACAAGATCTCTCTCTCATCTCCTTGTCACGATCACCCTTCATGCAAAACATGACATTCATAGAGAATGTGGTTTATTGTCTCATCGTCCTCCATGCTGTGGCTATGACATGTGTCTTCTGGTTCTTGAAACCGTCCGAAGTAACATGCACACTTCTAGACCTGTGTAATAACGTTCCAGCTTTTGTGCCACTTAGATCTGTAGCTCTTAAATTATTGCGCTTACCATCTCAAAAGTTTGTGCCTCTTCTGGTGGGTCATGTAGAGCTTCTAGCTTTGCGAATTCGTCAGCTATTTCAATACCTGCTATTCCAACACGTGACAGTACGTACTGAAAAGTTATCATTACCTGACTTTAAGCACTCCACGCACGACAGTGTTTGTCGCCAGAAGTTTTGGACTTTAGCTGAGATTTTATTGGTTGGTAGGTACGATAATGTATCTGTGAAGATCACAATGTCTGCTGGTATCGCTCATTTCTATTGTATGTAATTTACTGAGTTTTGAATAGCGTGCAATAAAGCAACAGAGTTGTTTACTCCAGCACATTGTTACATATATATATATGTATGAAGAAAAAAACGAGAGAGAGAGAGAGAGAAAAAAAAAGAAGAGAAAGAGATACAAATAATGTACAAGCTATTACCCTTATTCGATATCAACTAAAATAATGAATTACCCATAATTAATTGACTTATTGAGTAATTGTGTTTATTGATTCCTGTTTTGTTAGGCACAATAAATAATTGTATCAACTTGATAGGAGAAATAGAAAAAATACAACTAGAGTTACGACGTGAAACAGAGGAGAAAACAAAAGGAACTGTGGGTAAAAGTGAGACGAGAGCTAAAGTGATTCAAAGAGATACAGAAATAGAGAAACCAAAGCAGGAAATGAAATGTATTAAAATAAAACAAAAGCAGAGAAACGACGACCGTGCCAAGAGAATACTGAGACAGAGAGGTCAAGAGAATACTGAGACAGAGAGGTCAAGAGAATACTGAGACAGAGAGGTCAAGAGAATACTGAGACAGAGAGGTCAAGAGAATACTGAGACAGAGAGGTCAAGAGAATACTGAGACAGAGAGGTCAAGAGAATACTGAGACAGAGAGGTCAAGAGAATACTGAGACAGAGAGGTCAAGAGAATACTGAGACAGAGAGGTCAAGAGAATACTGAGACAGAGAGGTCAAGAGAATACTGAGACAGAGAGGTCAAGAGAATACTGAGACAGAGAGGTCAAGAGAATACTGAGACAGAGAGGTCAAGAGAATACTGAGACAGAGAGGTCAAGAGAATACTGAGACAGAGAGGTCAAGAGAATACTGAGACAGAGAGGTCAAGAGAATACTGAGACAGAGAGGTCAAGAGAATACTGAGACAGAGAGGTCAAGAGAATACTGAGACAGAGAGGTCAAGAGAATACTGAGACAGAGAGGTCAAGAGAATACTGAGACAGAGAGGTCAAGAGAACAAAACCTGATGTATGAAATACAAACTGACTGAGGACAGGGAAAGAGTTAAATAATAAAGAAAACAAAAAGTGAGAAAGAAGACGAGAGCTAAGGTAATTCAAAGAGATACAGAAATTGAGAAACCAAAGCAGGAAATCAAATATATTGAAATAAAACAAAATCAGAACTAGGTTCCCATATTTTCTTTGTTTTTTTCATTTCAGCTTTTTCTTAAATTATGAAACAGTGGTCAATAATGGTAGCGTTTTGTTTTCTTTTTGTCAATAAACAGCAGATCAGGGAGTCTACTGTTTTGTTAGTCAAAATAGGCCTATCCCAGAATAATAAGTGATCAGTAAACTCGAGACTTTCTTGTGGCTAGTATCTGTAATATGAAGAAGTATTCTTATTGATCAAATTATCTGTCAAATCCAAGTGTTGATGTATTAATTTTGCAACTTGATTATGGCGACCTAGGTAGGCAGATCTTGCCATTATGTGTTCAATCGACTCACCCACATAACCACATTTTCGGCATTTGTCAACAACATTAAGTTTTAGGATATGCTTCTCGTAATTTTTTGTCCTAATTACTCTGTTCTGTATTGCTGTAACAAAGCCTTCTGTTTCAGGATAGAGATGACCAGCTTTGAGCCATGTTAAGGAAGCAGCCTTGTCAATGTTCTCCCTATCTAATAAAGCCTAGAAATTTCCGTGGGGTGTTTTTTCTTCCCAATGGCAAATCTCATGCCCTGCGTCGTCAAAACCAACATTAACACCAGAGTTGTTTAGGTTTAGAGAGTTGCTTAGGAGTCGTATTCGCTTAGGATGGAAACTAGTTCATTGCTGGAGGCGTGCAGTCTTGATCGTATTATTATTTTTATTATCATTATTATGAAGGTGTGTCGTATCTTTCCAATTGTTAATTTTTAAAAGAAACATTCTATATTCCGTCATCTACAAAGAACCAAGCAAAAGTCCTAGCCATGGTCATTCATCTGTTTACTTTGCTGACATTTTAGGAAACTATTTGCTACATTCATGTTTAATTCAGACTCATTTTGTTTTCTAATTGTTTTACGTGTAATATAAATCCAATGTATGGGATGGGCACACACTATACTCATTGCTCTTTATAATAGGAAGTGTTCTGGATTCAATTTCACTGTGCCCTGGTCTGTTTTGTTTGAATTTAATAACATTTGTATGCATTTTAGTGACGACTGAGTGCTGCGACATTGCTTTACACTGTAAGTACATTTTCTTAAGACTTAACAAAATGAAATGTCTTATAGATTGTTAAAAGTTGCATATTTTCATTTTGTAGGACAAGCGACAAATTATAATATAATATAAGGAAGTACAGCAACACATCTCTGTGTCAGGTTGAGAAGGTGACTTCCTTTAGTGACCTATAAGACAACATATACATTGAACGAAGGAACGTTTGTCTTGAATCAAGCACCTTTATCAACAACGATTCAAGCATTGAGAAACGACTTAGTTTGCATTCTATAATAAACAGAACAAGAGCTTCTTGTCATCTTTTTATATTTAAACTAGCATTGAACACCGGCTTCGCCCGTTGATTTGGTCTTAGACTATATATTGTTGCCATGTTCGTTCCAGTTTATATAAAGAGCTGATATAAAAATATAATTTTCTTATTCGATGCCTATCAGGGAGAATACTTCAATACTAAATCTCTGTAAAAATAAACACTGTATCTACATTTTATGTATGCGTGTGGCAGTGAATATAATTCTGCATATGTTTGGTGTAATAGTTGTCTTTTAATTATAGTGGATCTTTTTTTTAACATGCAATTTCCTTTTGGTTTCAACGTATTGAATATTTGACTTCAGAAAAAGTATTTTACTGGAGTGATACTTTTAAAAATATTTTATACAATAATGTAGTACTTTACTTTAAAATATAGACTAGACTTTCATAATTAACTTCAATACCATACTTGTTTAATTTCTTGCCGTGAAAATAAAGGACGAATTGAGGTGTTATGATACAGATTTGTACATTAACTACTGACACGGGCTAATTTTAACAAGCTAAATATATGTTTACTTCAGGCACTTTGAATTAAGTTTCAAGACTTCAAGTTAGAGGACCATCACACCTTTGGTCATGAGTGAGACGTTTGAACTGAACACCTCTTCAACGGCTTCACAGCAAAACGTTTGGCATGCGAAAAGTAAAGAAAGCGAGATGTAAGTTATAGGATTTCTTTGTAATGATTAAATTATTTTCACACTAAAACATTATTTCGTTATAATATTCAAATGGAAATAACTTTTCAGAATGATCTAGGTATTAAATTTTTTTTTTTTTTTTTTAAATACACCATGCAGATATAGACACATTTCTTTGTAGACTTTTGTGTGAGATTGTTAGTTTGACCGAGACCAATCGTTATAGAACGCCTCAACACTGCCCTGCTAAGTCACAACTTAATAGCATCACATGTCTGTACGACGTGGCAACGAGCTATTGGTCTAAACTGCCTAAATGTTGTGACGTTGCAGGTCAGTGTTGAGGCCTTCTATGACTAATGTTCTGGGTTTGAGGCTAGTTTAAGCTTATCAAGTAATGAAGAACAATATTTCCACTTGCAGGATTTTCTTAAAGGCACGATTTTTCATTACTACAGCGATGTTTGTCTTGGGATTGTTCGGGAATACTTCAATTATTCTTGTTCTGAGAGGATTGAAAAGTCCAACATCAATACTAACCATCTACATGGCAATCTTTGATACGCTCGCCTTGATGGCTAAAGTCTTTAACTATGGGCTGACCTATTTCGCTACAGAAAGATTTCGATATTTGTATTGTTTAACATGGTTTATCCCGACTAATGTTTTGGTGACTACTACAAACTGGACTTTAGTAGTGCTATGTACTGAACGATTTATTTTAATATTTTTTCCTTTAAAACATCGTTTTATTTTTTTAACAAAAAGGGTGCACGTTACCATGGCAACACTGGTATGTATTATTATTGTTTACTCCGTTCTTCTGAATGTTTTGAACAAAGTCTTTAATGACTCATCTAGACTATGTATCATTTTAAATAATTCTAGTCATTATCTTAAAATAATTTTGGCTAGTTTTGCAGTGCCCTTTTTATTGACTGCAGTTCTTACCACTTTAATTATAGTCAAACTCAACTTTTCAAAACCAACTTCTGGATACGTACAAAAATCACATCTTCGTCATAAAATGGAAAACACATTAATTCGGCTTATGCTCTGTTCAGCCATATTGTTTGTAGTCCTTACCATGCCAGGAAGCCTTTATTACAGTCTCATTAGGCCTGCCATTAATTATAGACATGTTAACCCAGTCCTAGACATTTTACTTTTTCTTTTTTATGATTTGTCCAACATTCTGAATTTTTTTGTCTATTTAATATTTATTAAAGCATTTAGAAAATCCTTTCGACAAATTATTAAAAAGAAATTCAAGTCTGCTTCCACCAAAATAGTTGCATTAAATTATATTTAAAAACTATTTTATTGCCATCGAGCATCGTGCGAGATGGTAACCACCACAGACATACATACAATTAAAAGTCTTCTTGGGTATGTCAAACGGCTTGACATAAAGACTATGGTATTCACTTAGAGCGTAATTATTTCATTGTTTAGCTGTTAAAAGTTTCAAACGCGATGTGTGCAAGTTAGGATACTAGGTTTACAACATTAATGTGTTAATTTCATTCTGATGTCTAGTATTTTATACATTCCTTGCTGGGTTGCAAAAAACAACAACCTTACTTAGAGTTACTTAAACTTAGGCCTCCAGCGACGTTCGGCGCACATGGTGGCAGGCTCTCTTCGCAGAGATCAGTCATGGTTGAGTGACTTCCAGCCTCTTCCAAGTTGGTGACCACGGAGTGGAGGTTTTCTCAGAAGAGTTGACTCCATACTAGACGTGGATGGCCGTCTTTTCACTTTCTTCTTTTCGGCCTCCAAGTTGAGTAAAATACAGAACTAGAGAGAGAGAGAGAAAGAAAGAGAGAGAGAGAGAGAATGTGATAGATAGATTGAGAGAGATTGAGAGAGAGATTGAGAGAGATTGAGAGAGAGAGAGATTGAGAGAGAGATTGAGAGAGATTGAGACAGAGATTGAGAGAGATTGAGAGAGAATGAGAGAGAGAGAAAATAGAGAGAGAGCGAGCGAGAAAGAGAGCGAGAGAGAGAAAGAGACATTGAGAGAGAGATTGAGAGAGATTGAGAGAGAGAGATTGAGAGAGAGAGATTGAGAGAGAGAGATTGAGAGAGAGAGATTGAGAGAGAGAGATTGAGAGAGAGATTGAGAGAGAGAGATTGAGAGAGATAGAGAGAGAATGAGAGAGAGAGAAAAGAGAGAGAGAGCGAGCGAGAAAGAGAGCGAGAGAGAGAAAGAGAGAGATTTAGAAATAGCGAGAGAGAGAGAGGGAGATATTAAGGCGCATTCAGTCAACTGTTTAGTCTGGTGACATTTCAGAAATTGTGTGCTTGATAAATTATTTATTTAGTTTCATTTTCCTAATTGTTTTATATCAGATTCACATTAATGAATGGGATTTGCCACAAAATATTCTCACTACGCCCTACGTAGAATATTCTACAATTTAATTATTTTGATGTTTTGTTGTATTTGTTGTGTTTGATTTAATTTTTAAAACAGCGCATTTTTGTGTGTTTGTCATCTTTTACTGTAAGTATATTGCCATAGCTCTCGATTAAATTACGGAGAATGTTTTTATCTATTTTATACATTGTTAAGAACTAAATTCAGATAAGTGCGATAATTATCAATATATTATATAATTTTTATGACATACAACAAAAGCAAAATAAAAAAATTATGAAAAGCTTTTATCAAGCGTAGTTGTATCAATTAGTTTTAATCCGTCGTGTAATTGAATTAGTTGTAGGCCTAATAGATCTAGACAATTCTAGACTAACAATCATAAATCTTTGGGATTAGAAATATTTTTACCAATTATTTTTGTATAGTGCAGTTTCTTGCTTTTAGCTTTCTCAATACGCTATTATCCTATCACTTGTCTGGACCAGTTGGAAAGGTGGGGGAGAAAAAAGGGGGTATATGGGTGATCACTTTTTAAATGGATTTATAGAAAAAAAAAGTGAGCGTCCTGAATTGAAACTAAGACCTCCTCACAGCCTTCTCAAGACAATATAGTAACCATTGTGACAGGGAGCTGATTATGGAAATAGGTTTTATAGTTATTTACAAACATTTCTTTCTACAAACAATAAAGGGGACTAATTCAACTTATACCACCTTTTAATTAAAGTAAAATTTATTTATTTCCCTTTTTCGAAATACCAAACAAATTAATTAATTTACCAAGAGTTAATAAATGTTATTGTGTTGGCAGGTAAAAGAAATAATTGTGCGAAATTTCAGATTGATTCGAGATTGGGTAGTGGGAGTAATACAAACTTTTTTACCAGACAGACAGACAGAGTAAGTTAATATAAGGCTCTGTAATAAAATCAAATCTCTTTAACGTCTTGTTGAGAAACAAACGAACGTGTCTAGTTCGTCAAATCTTTGTTTGACAATTCATGACTTCTTCTTCACCAGTATAAAAAGGATGCACTTGTCATCACACACTTTGTATATAAAACCTTGAAAACTGAGAATTTCAACATTTACTGTGTGGAAAAATGTTAGTGTGTCTGCATATTAGCCGTTCATTAAAACCTGAATATGTAATGTTCATTTTTGTAGAGACTTTCAAACCTTAAAAAAAAAAAATAAACATAGTAGATCATAGAGTCCCTTGCGTCTCGGTAACGAAAAAAAAAGACCTATGAAATAGGACGAGGGAGTTAACTGTTGTATCACCCAACACAAGTTTGAGTCGTTTGTAGCAGAGAACTTGGTTACAGCAAAATTGCAATGTGGGTCTTGAATGAGACGTATGAACTGGATACCTCCTCAGCGACCTCTGAACCCAACTTTGCATTACTGAGTGTACTTGGGGATGAGCTAGAGACGTAAATTATTTATCTTATTTCCATCTCTTAGCTTCTGTAGCTTATTCTCATTGGCGTAGCCAGGATTTTTTTGGGGGGAGGGGAAATCCCCCCCCCCTCCCCCGCTACACACAAATCTCTATAACTGATACCTAAAATCCGTCTTAGCCATTTTTTAAGCGACATTTAGTCTTTTTTCAATTTTGGCAGATGACTATTCACTTCATTTGATAATGGAGCCCAGCGACGGATAGAAATGATGTGTAACCTCTCTTGGCTACGCTCTTGGAATTAAGTGACTGTAGTTTGCTTTAGATTTTATATCGAAAAGGGAAGTTTTATCGTCAAAATCATCTGCTGGGGGGTTTTAAATAAAAAAATCACTGGAGTTTTATTTTAACAAATTCAAAACCCCTTTAGCTACACTCATAGAAATAGTTGATTGTATTTTTCAGTTTCAAATTCCCATGGAGGGGGGTTTAAACCCAAAAAAAACCTTGGCTACACTCATAGAATTTTTAGTGTGTAATTTGCTTTTTTATTTAGATGAGGTGGTTTAGCTTCAAACGCGGCGGGAGAGGGGGTTTAAACTCAAAACCATCTGAAGGGGTTTTAAATTTAAAGTCCTCTGGAGGAGAGGGCATTAAACTCAAAACCCTTCTTGGCTACGCTCATAGAATGTGGTGACTGATGCATGCTTTAGTCTTATATTGACGAATAGGTTTTATTAAAAAAACAACTTCGGAGCGGTAATAAAATCAAAATCTTCCTTAGCTATGCTTTTGGAATTTGGGGATTGTCGTTGGGATTACATTTTTTTTCTAGAAGATTTAACTGCAAAACTTCCTTGTAGGGGGTTTGAAACTCAAAACCCCTTTGGCTGAACTGGGACAAGTAATGGCTTAATATTAAAATCTCACCTAAAATAAACAAAATCAAAGCAGAAAATCAGTCACTAAATTCCAACCCCCAGGGGGCATTTCATTTCGGCAGGGTAGGGGTTGAACCTCCAAACCCCCGCCCCCCCCCACCGACTACGCCCATGCCTATTGTTATTTCTCGTATCTTCTTTAGACTATACATATCATAATAATTTATTCTCCTATTTACCCTATTCTTATTTCTATCTCTTCTCTTCTTCAGCCTATTCTGATTTTTTATCTCTTCTCTTCTTCAGCCTATTCTGATTTCTATCTCTTCTCTACTTCAGCCTATTCTGATTTCTATCTCTTCTCTACTTCAGCCTATTTTGATTTCTATCTCTTCTATACTTCAGCCTATTCTGATTTTTTATCTCTTCTCTTCTTCAGCCTATTCTGATTTCTATCTCTTCTCTACTTCAGCCTATTTTGATTTCTATCTCTTCTCTACTTCAGCCTATTCTGATTTTTTATCTCTTCTCTTCTTCAGCCTATTCTGATTTCTATCTCTTCTCTTCTTCAGCCTATTCTGATTTCTATCTCTTCTCTACTTCAGCCTATTCTGATTTTTTATCTCTTCTCTTCTTCAGCCTATTCTGATTTCTATCTCTTCTCTTCTTCAGCCTATTCTGATTTCTATCTCTTCTCTACTTCAGCCTATTCTGATTTTTATCTCTTCTCTTCTTCAGCCTATTTTAATTTCTATCTCTTCTCTACTACAGCCTATTCTGATTTCTATCTCTTCTCTTCTTCAGCCTATTCTGATTTCTATCTCTTCTCTTCTTCAGCCTATTTTGATTTCTATCTCTTCTCTTCTTCAGCCTATTTTAATTTCTATCTCTTCTCTACTACAGCCTATTCTGATTTCTATCTCTTCTCTACTTCAGCCTATTCTGATTTTTATCTCTTCTCTTCTTCAGCCTATTTTAATTTCTATCTCTTCTCTACTACAGCCTATTCTGATTTCTATCTCTTCTCTACTTCAGCCTATTCTGATTTCTATCTCTTCTCTACTTCAGCCTATTTTAATTTCTATCTCTTCTCTACTTCAGCCTATTTTGATTTCTATCTCTTCTCTTCTTCAGCCTATTTTAATTTCTATCTCTTCTCTTCTTCAGCCTATTTTGATTTCTATCTCTTCTCTACTTCAGCCTATTCTGATTTCTATCTCTTCTCTTCTTCAGCCTATTTTGATTTCTATCTCTTCTCTACTTCAGCCTATTTTGATTTCTATCTCTTCTCTTCTTCAGCCTATTCGTAAAAACTTTGATGCGATATATTCATGGCATGGCTACATTTACATTACAAGATAGTCTTAACTTTAAAGCTTACACATTGATCTACACTTATTTACTTGAGAAATGGTTAAAGTTCCAATTTTTAAATTCGCATTTGCACAATTATAAATGGTAGGAAAGTTATATTCTTACGGGTCTATCGTACTCACGAAATGCAGTGTATGAGGCGTATGGGGGATAAAGCTGTACAAAACGCACCACATACAACAACATACAGACCAGTTTATCTTATTACGGACTTCTTTAGGCCACATCTTTGAAATGGTGTGCATTTTAAAATAAAATAAGAACATTAATTTAGCTAAAAACAAGCAAAAATATATAAAAAAAAGAACAAGCAAAAACATGAAAACTACTAGTTAAAAATTTAAAGAAAAAAATATTCCTACTTTATTATATCTCAGTACTGTAGGATTTTTTTTTTTTCAATATCAAACGATATAAGTATTTACCACTAATTAATTAATTAATTCATGTTTTGTTAGATACAGTGAATAATTGTGTGAAGTTTTAATTTGATCAGAGAATGTGAAGTTGGAGAAATTTTGTGTACCAAAATTGTACCAGACAGACAGAAGAACAGAGTGATTAGTTATACGCTATGTAATTAGAACATACTTTTACTTTTCTACCACGTTCTAATACTTACAAAAATACATTTACTAGTTATAAAATTGAAGGTTTACCAACTGACTTTTGTTATTTTTATGCAAAAATTTAAAGTTTAAAACGTGAGCACTTGAAATATATTTTAAAAATAGTTTTCTCTTAAATATATTTGCCGATTAGATATATATTTTATAGGAGGAAAGAGTCCTTGTAATCACAACAAATTTCCATAAGGATCAATAAAACAGTATTAGTCTTAGTTTGATAACATTTTATTGTAATAAAATATAGTTAAAATAGGAACAATTACTTTCAAGACCAGCGTTTTCCAAACTTTAGACCTATGCGTACCCTTTCTAGAATTCCCCCCCCCCCACTCTCTCCCCAAAAAGGATTATTTTAATAACAATCAAAATTTTTTTGAACCCCTACCTTCTCACAAATTAATTATCACTGTATCACAATTAAGTATTCCATCAGTAAGTTTATTTTTAGCATGCTTCAGAGACACATCAAAAAATGGAAACATAATTTGGACATTGAAAAAGTGGGCGTGTCGACGGAAGTTGTAACATCCCTATCCATTTCCTGATCTTTGTAAAACTTCGACTTAAAATGTAAACATAGCGCCGTATTTGAGTTTGTAAAAACTTAAAATAAATAATGAAAAGAATTTAAACCCTATGCTATTTTATTCAAATTTATAATCTAAAAGGGTATTTTTAAAAAATCAGCATAATTAACTATTTGCAACGCGTACCACCATTTGGGAAACACTGTTCTAGACTTTGAAAATCAAATATTACCTATAAGAAAATGGTGTGTAAACACTACCACGTATTTCTTTAATTTGTTCATAGCCATTTGTAAAAACCATTTTGGCTCTAACGTAATTTCCTTAAAGAATATGACGATTTTATCAACAGTCTGTTATGTTCTCAGTTTTATTCTGTGTCAGAAGTGATTTAATTGTTTGAACATACTGGTGCATAGATAAAAAATACTTTCAATAGATACAAAATGTGTATACTTTTCGCCTGTCTGTCTTGTACAAACTGTGTACAGAACGCTTCTACAGTTTCTCATTCTCGGATAAAACTGAAGATGTGCAAAGCTGTTTGTTGTCCCTAACCCTAACAAATATAAATACATTTTAAACAATTAATTAATTAGTGGACATTGTTTGATATAAAAAAGGAAAACACATTACATTATTAAAACATATTGCTAAACATTTAAAGTTATTTCCCTCATATAAGCTTTTTAAAATAAGTATTTGCTTATGTTTTCTTTGTTACAGGAATGATAAATACGCTCAGATCACATTTGTAATCGCATTAATATTACTTGGCTTTGGAGTGTTTGGAAATATTTCCATTATCCTTGTTTTAAGAGGATACAAAAGCATTGCATCTTTATGACCTATCTACATGGCAACCTTTGATACCCTCGCCTTGATGTCTAAAGTCATTAAATGAGGCTTGGTATCGTACGATAGCGATATCTTTCAATATTTGAATTGTGTAATAACCCATGTTCCGGTCACTCTTTTTGTAACTACCGCCAACTGGACTTTAGTTTTGATTTGCATTGAACATTTTATTTCGATATATTGTCCATTCCATTATCGCCATATTGTATCAAACAGAAGAGTGCTCGTCACCTTGGTTACTATGCTATGTATTTTTGCTCTATATATCATTGTTTACCAATTTATGACAAGAAAGTACGATGTGTCCCTTAACGGATGTTTCTTGGTAGATGTCTCAAGTCATGAAAATTTTAACATCACAAATAGTATTGCTTTTATATGGCCTTCTTCATTGATTATGGTTTTTACTATATTAGTATTGGTCAAAATTAAATTTTCAAATCAAAACACTGGACAGGTACAAAAGTCAAGCATTCGACGAAAATCAGAAAATACATTCAGCCGGCTTATGCTCATTTCAGCGATTTCATTTATGATCCTTACCATACTTAGAACATTAAGTTACTTGTTAAAGACGTTTCTAATTCGTAATGAAATTATACAACATTTTATTAATTTCATATTTCAACTATCCCATACTGTGAATTTTATAGAATTTTATTGTCTATTTAATATTTGTTAAGGCATTTAGAAAAGCATTTAAAAAAATAATTACAAGAACATAAAAGAGAAGTCTAATATCACTAAAGTGACTTTAAAAAAAAAAGTTTGGTAAAAAGTTTGAACAAACTTTTTCTCCCGATCTAATTCTCGGATCAAGTTAAAACTTTGCACAATTATTCATTGTACCTGACAAAACACGAATCAATAAAAAGAATTAACCAGTTAGTTAATTAATTGTTGGTGATTAATTATTCTGTTTAATATCGAAATAATGGGAACAAATAATCCCCTAAATACGTTTTGACACATACTTTCATTTCCCGTTCTCGGATCAAGCTAAATATTTGCATAAGTATTCATAGTCGATAACAATACTGGAATCAATCCAAAAATGAACCAATTATTCAGCATTTAGTCCTAATAAAAAAAATGTGTGTTTTATATAGCAGAAAAGGAACTAAACCCTGTAATATTCAGTTAAATGGCAGTAATTAGCGGTTTTATCCTTAGATAAGCTTCTTTTTTTAAAAAGTATTCTTTTTTTTTTCTATTTCTAGTTGCTTTAATTTTAAATTGCATTAAATTGTATTCTTTTGCTCTTTTTGTTGGTTCACAAGTATTACGAAAGCGTTTTTATTGTCACAGGATCTGTGGGTTTACAGTACAGCTGTATTGTAACACTACCATTAAACATTAACTAAGTTTTTGTTATGATATTTACAACACTGTAACTAAATAACGCAACTCCGATTCAATATATGAATATTCTATTGTTTTTATATTCTGTCCTTCTTCGCGAGGCTTTATCTGTTTTATTGTCCTCCCATGAGGCTTGAACGTGTCTGGGAAGTCTCAGTGGGTCTCAGTGGGTCTCAGTGGGTCTCATGGTTTTCCACATCAGATAGTTTCTAAGTCGAAAAGAGCCAGGTTGGCAATACAAACTGGTAGAAATAGAATGTGTCGACTTTTCTTTGCTTTATCAGCAGATTTAAAATACAAACTGGTAGAAATAGAATGTGTTGACTTTTCTTTGCTTTATCAGCAGATTTAAAATACAAACTGGTAGAAATAGAATGTGTCGACTTTTCTTTGCTTTATCAGCAGATTTAAAATAAAAATTACCCTTTCTTTTATAAAAGTTAAGAAAACTGATCAGAACAAAGTTATATTGATTTTGAATTTGTATTTAAGAAGAAACTAACAAAAATATTTCAAAATTAGAGCAGCATTTAAGAGTTTATGAATGACTTTGATTCTCTTTAGCTGTTGCTTGTGGACAGTTTTACCCACTCGATATTTCGGCATTTTTAATGTATCATTTTAGTTTACTTAGAAGAAACTAAAGAATTTTTTATTTACAAATGTTTACTACTAGTTTAAAATAACATTCGCCTAGGCATTCTATAAGATGCCTGCATTTTGCACTTTGCAAGTAATATATCTACATGAGCACATTTTGAACTATTATATGAGTGTTTGGCAAATCATGTGATATCTTTCTCATTCTCATTTTAAAGTGAAATTTTGTTCTTTCTGAAATATTTTTTTTGTTGTTTGATTTTTTATACATTAGTTTGTTAAAGTTTTGTGATTAGCTGTTGTTTTAGGTATGTTCTATTTTTATGTGGTAAATTTAAATATAGAAATACTATCGGATCGTATCGTAAACTTTTTAATTGCTATGATCTTTTTTTTAAATCTTGATAATCATCAATCATTCTTTGGACATACGATTGGCGAAAAATAAGATACGAAAAGAGAAATGTAATGTAATGAAATGATAACGACTAGTTTACCAATACCATGGCTTTATTCGACAAAATTAAACTACAGTAAACAGTGAATGAAACCAGCAGGTCTCGCATAACACTGAGGCAGTCTATACACACACACACACACTGGACATGAAACACACACACTGGACATGAAACAAGCACTGAGCATGACCTTCTGACACGCTGGCAGAAGATCAACTCAGTTACACTACACACAAAACAGAGATAAAATTTTATATTTTATTGAAAAAGATAACTAATGAAAAAATGTTAACGATAAATTAAGAACATTGAGTTTAAATAAAAAAAAAGGTTTGAAAATCAGATTAAAAAACAAAGAATTAAATAAAGAGTATGAAAAGAATTAGATAAAGAGTATGAAAAGAATTAGATAAAGAGTATGAAAAGAATTAGATAAAGAGTATGAAAAATATAGGTTATCGAGAGTAAGAAAAAAATGTGATAATGAGTATGAGAAAACGAATTAGTAAAGGTTACGTAAAGATTCAGGTAAATAGTAAGAATACAAAAAATATAATAAGTGTGGACACACAGTTAGATAAGGAATAGGGAAAGGAAAACTATCTCAATGAGTTGAGTCTCTTTAAAGAGTGGGGAATGCTTCACTGTTACATGTTCCCGTGTTCCTGCCATCACAGACTGATCTAAGTCTTGAATAGCTCGCCAGCCTCACAACCAGCCAGGATGACCACAGATATAGGCGGTCAGTGACGAAAATGTATATGCTTTTGTTTGTGTGTGCATGTTAAGTCACTGCGGGATCAATTTTTTTGCAGCTGTACTGTATGAACACAAAATAATTCCAATATGGAGGAGGCTTTAGACTTTCACTCTACGACTTCAAACTTATTTGTAAAAAAATCTACTAACTTACGAAAATAAATTTATAATGAACATCAACTGTCACGCATTTGGGAAAGCTATTTATAGTTTCCCGCCATGTATAAAGATGAACAATAAAACCAAGATAACAAATGCGTTCCTCACCAAATCCACCCATGGACTAGGAATATTCAATTTATGGTCTTGTTTTGATTAGTAAACGTAATATCACAGCTGTAAAAAATAAGACCTGTTTCAATATCTTTAATAACACGAACCACTGATATCAATTCGATTTAGAAATACATTTATCTGTAAATTTACTTAATTTTAGGCAAAATCTGTAAATCTAAATAAAATATTTTACAGTGAATATATTTCAAGACAAGGTTACAAAGACAGTTTGTGTGGAGACGCAAACTCAAAATCGGCCCCTGAAGTGGTCCACCCAGGCAGGTAAAAAGGCAGGTATCAAGAACATCAGAATTAAATTCTATCAAAGACCAATGGCAGAGAGGATAGAGAAAGAAGGTTGACAGATCTTGTGTGGTGCCCCAGAGGTCCGGCAGACCAAAGGATAGGTGAAAATTAATGTAAAGTTAAATGCGAACCTGGCCCAACTGATGTCTTATAATGAATATCTAATTGATCTAATTGTTTTGTAAAAGATCAATCTCATTCAAATCCTCAAAAAAAAAAAAAAAAAGCATTTCGTAAAAAAAAAAATCCCTTTAGTTTAGTATTATATAGCCGCAGTACAGCGCTGCAGTACAAGCAATAATATGAAAACCTACTTATTAATTGTTGTTTTAAATTATGTCCAACTTATATGTATACTAGATTTTTTCCTCCCCTATTAAAGAGCCTACCATGTTTGTTACTATTAATAGTGAATAGTTGTAAAAGTGGTGTATTTTTATGAAAAACTGTCTGCATAAGTGATTTTAAAAAATTAGATTTTTGGCTTTTAGAAAAGAAAAAAGTAGCCGTTGCATCAGAACTTTGAATGGACTAAAATATTATGATGTCGGATTTTCACTATCTTTTCTTGTTTACTTTACAAAATCTAAACGAGACTGACGGACGGACGGACAGACATTTCACAAAAACTAATTGCGTCATTTCCCCTATCGGGGGCCGCTAAAAAGACAATTCAATGTTCGTGGTATTTAACATTATGTGTGCCTCTTTAATTTTATTTTTTTTAGCTTTTTAGCGGCCACTAGAAAGACTCTTTGCACTATTTAAGCATTTCAAGAAATTAATAACATGAAACATTTTAGACCATCATAAAGGTGGAATTAATTTTCAACATCTTTTTGTTTTAAACATAGAACCTTCTCGTTCAAATTATTTTTTCTGGGTCTTTTCGACTTAAAAACTATATTTTTTAGAACACATTCTTGACCTTTGGATATTAATCTTACGTTATTCTGCCAGGAAATAAGATATAGATCTAATAATTCAATAATTTTATAAAACAATTTGTAAGTTAATGAACAAAGAGCATTTAATAATTTTAAGATTTTACGTGCTAGAGACGTATATCTCATGGTTATATTATCATTCATCTCTAGATCTAAAATTAGGTAGAGTCTGTTCAAACTACACAATGATCTATAAAAACAATAAAACAACACAATGATCTATAAAAACGATCAAACTACACAATGATCTATAAAAACAATCAAACAACACAATGATCTTTAAAAACAATCAAACTACACAATGATCTATAAAAACGATCAAACTACACAATAATCTATAAAAACAATCAAACAACACAATGATCTATAAAAACAATCAAACAACACAATGATCTATAAAAACAATCAAACAACACAATGATCTATAAAAACAAACAAATTACACAATGATCTATAAAAACAATCAAACTATACAATGATCAATAAAAACGATCAAACTACACAATGATCTATAAAAGCAATCTGTCACCGGTTTATTTTATATGTTATGAATGTGGCTGTGGTTATCAATGTAGGCGTGGTGGTGACATTGGGTTCTTGTTACAAATCACAGAATAATGAAATGACGCTGGGTGTAGCAGACACAATAAGTTTAATATAACACCACATAGTGAATACACCATACAATTCGACCCAGGAATCTGGTCAGTATTAATCCAACAGTAATATACGAATATCACAACTTAGTACTTATTCTATAACCAACTACTTTAAACATCTAACTCTACTGCTTATATCTTAAGTGACTCAATATAAGTGCTTGCTACAAGATCTCTATGTGGACTGACTGCCTTTAACTCCCTGGTTCACCTAAGGTCAAAAGTGTTCACCTTAGTGCAACATGGGTTGTGAATAAGATTCACAATATGGAATTAACATATACAATACAGAATTAGGGTTTCTACTCTATGGCACCAACTTTGAGGTGGTGACATTACCTATCACCCCCCTTTTGAAAAAAATTTTGAAGAAATTTTTTTCAGCTTGACGACATAATTATCCTAAATAGGATCAATTGGAATTCTTGGGGTCTATGAAATGTTCAATTGCTGAGTTCAAATAGAACTACAAACTTGCAATAAAATATATAATATGACGGTGTTACACAAAATATTTGCTGATCAAAAAAATTCATACAAGGGCAAAATTCTCTAATTCATCATATTCTTGTAAGGCAATTCAAATAATTCTCTGAGTCAAATACTTTACATCTCAAATAATTCTTTACATGTAGTTCTAAAATATACATCAATGTTCAAAGTTCAATATTTACAAGTCTTTTTCATAATAATATGTGCAAAGTGTGACAAAAATTTCAATGACAATCTCCTATGTCACAATGTGAAAAATTAATACAAGTTTTTATTCACAATATCTATTTATAAAAAAATCTTTGACACTATAGAAATGTTAGAAGTCTGGTTTTTTTTTAACACCAATAGTACACTATGTACAAATCATGTAGAAAATGTTACAAGTAAGTCTCAATATGTAAGTGATAAGTATAGAAAAATTCAAAATATATGTGTCAAAATTCAAGATCAAATTGATTAATGATCATTGTTACAAATTCAATGTATCCATTTACTTCAATATGAGGTTTGACATTTCCATAAAAAATTGTTGTGCATTAATATTACACAAGTAAATATGTATAATTCAAGTATCAAAATATTGGATCAAAAGTATCAACATGAAATCAAAATAATAAGTATCCTTCATAGTGCTTTTTACATGCACCTCATGTTTCAATGAAGTATTTCTCTATATGCCAGTTCAAATAATTTGTAGCTAGTCATGGCAAAAGTTTAATGTTACATTGTTTATCAAATAATTATTGAGTACAAAGTTCAAAAAAATCTTTGTCGAAAAACTTCAACTGAGAAAATGTGTCAGTTGTGATACAATCTTTGAGGTTACATTAATTTGTTCAAGCATCTATATACAAGCATAACATCATAATGGTTTAGTTGTATTTATTTTAATCTGTTGTGAAAAAAAATGCAAGTCTAATTTAAAAGAATAATATCAAGTGTCTCTTTCAGCACTTGAAATATCAAAAAGTTTGTACAACAATCTTCTTGTTTACATCAATGATTGTTACAAAAAATATAGTCCATAAGAATAGTTTGACAAAAATGTTTTCAAAAAAATACAAGTGTATGTCAATATTTGATTACACTAATTGACATTGAATAAATAAGTTACGTTATGAATCAATCTCCTTTTTCAATAGTATTGAAAAATGTGACTAAGTTATATAATTGTGATAAATGACATAGTAAAAAAATTGCAATCTTGTTTACAATAGCTGTAGAAAAATTTTTTGTCCAAGTTGTTCTCAATACAATGAGAAAAAATAATGTTTACATTGCATGGAAAAAATTAAGCTAGGTACTGAATAAGTTGGGAAAAAAATTCAATGTTTGTTTACATTGTTGAGTACAAAAATGTTATTCTTGTTGACAAAAGAATGTGAAAAAAAAAGTGTTGGTTACAATGTAGTAATCAAATTCCAAAGTTTGTTTACAAATAGAGTTTTTAAAAAAAAATGAAGTCTTAGTTCTAGTTCAATGTTTACAAATAGTACTCAATGTTTACAGAATAATGCTCAATGTTTACAGAATAATGCTCAATGTTTACCAGATGCGATGTATTAAGTCAACAACACTGATGTTAATTGTGAGTCCCTTAATTGGTGTTCCGTATATTTTATGTAATAACTCTTTGTAATGGCCAAAGTTTTTTATTTGTACCCACATTGACTCTCCAAGTTCTGGATGTTTCCAAACTTTTTTATATCCAAAATCACAAGTTATATCTTGTACTATTTGAAAAATTTCTTTCTGAAAATCAGAATCAGACAGGTCATAAAACCATATTGTTTTATGTATTACTGGCTTTTGATGCACTTTAACTTTTGGATAAGATCCAATAATTACTGGACTGATAGTATTTTCAAATACAACAACTTTTATTTTCCCTTTTATAAATGGTGATTTGATTTCAGCAATGGCAGTTTTACATTCTATCTTTCTAGAGTTTGGTAAGGTTACAATGGCTATATCATTCAAATAATCTTCTTTTTCTACTAAATTGGGCTCTACAAACGTGATTGTGGATTCTTCATCAACTATGCATACAACATCCTGATAATTGACTTCTAGATCATATACTTCTATCTGTTTGCTGTTTTTAAATGTCAAGGCTAATATTTCTTCTGTTATTATTACTTTAGGTGAGCTAGTGTTATTGTCATTTTGTATTTCTTGTTTTTCAGCTTTATCTTTATCATCTATTTGTATTTCATCTGTTTGTATTTCACTATCATTTGTTTGTGTGTTAATTGTTTGGCAATCTTTATTTAGTTTAGATGCTTCTGTTAGCAAATGAGTTTGACATTCTACATCTATTTTATTTGTAATTGACTGATTATCTTTAGTTCCTTCATGTATACTGACATTGTTGTACTCATGTGAATTAGTAGTTGATGCTAACTCAATGTTTTCTTGATTTACACTATTAGCCCATTTTACTAAGGCTTCTTCTGACAGTTCAACTATATTCTCTATGTTCCCTATAATTAGTTCTTCAGCTGGGTTGTTCATTACTATGGCTTTGTATTGACCCGTGAACCATGGTGATTCAATGAAAACTAATGCTGTTTCACATACTTCCCATAAGTCTTTATTTGCATAAGTCAGTGTGACCTTGTCTTTTAGGATCTGTTCAGGTTTTACTAGTGATTTCTTTACAATGATTGAGTTGCAGCCGCTGTCACGTAATGCATATACCTTAATGCCATCCACATAGGCAGGATACACTTTTAATTTGGCTACCTTTGTCTGTATATATGCTACTGTTTCATATTCTATTGGTGTTTCAGTTGCTACAGCTGCTATGTTTTGTCTGGTATGATTGTTATTGTGGTAAGTATGTTGTCTATCTTGAAATTGATCTCTTCTAGACATTCTGTTGTTTTGCCATCTTCTGTTTGTTTGATGTGATCTACTGTTAGTTGGACTGGAGCTTTGCCATGTTCTTCTGTTATATTGTTGTTGATAGGATCTATTATAGTTAGGACTGAAGCTCTGGAAAGTTCTGTTATCTCTTCCATATTTATGGTTTCTATTTACATATTGCTGTTTTTCTGATGCCATTCTCTTTCTGCACTCTGCTTTGGTGTGACCCAATATGCCACAGAAAAAACATTGTATGCTCTTGGCATATTTAAATTTATTTGTAGTTCTTGGATGGTTTTCTGTCACTGTTGCAGCTACATTGTACAATTCCCTTTTGTCAATGGTGATGTTTGGGTGGGAGTCCTTGTATGTTGTTAAGTTTGATATCAATTCAGCTTCATTTTTTATTTTTCTCTCCTTCAGGAATGAGAATGCTGCATCTGTAACATTAATTAGCACATTCTCAATGAGAAAAAAATCTAAGATCTGTTTGGGGTCATCTAAGTTACAGTTTGCGAGTTGTAGCCACTTTGTCATGTTCTGGCGCATGTCATGTATTGTTCTTTTTAAATCTGCATTCTTGGCTAGTTTTATTTCCCTAAAAAGTTTTCGATAGTGCTCCTCCGTTTTGCCAAAATGTTCAATTAGTCTTTGTTTTACTGTGTTGTAGTCTTTTCTTTGCTCCATAGTTAGTGTGTCGATGATGTTTAGTGGTTCACCTCTTAGGTTAGCTAGAAGTTGTTGAGCCATTTGTGCACTATTCATATTTGCTGTTTGACAGATGTATTCAAATTGAATTATGAAATTTTCCAATGTGTCTTCTTTTGGGTCAAAGTTCCTTAATTTGCTATGATACTGATAATGAGATGAAGTTTGACTTGCTGAATTGTCTTTATTTTCTTTTGCTAGCTTGGCCATTTTTTCTTCATGTTCTTTTAATTTTATTTCATGCTGGCGTTCTTTTTCTTTCTCTAAGTTTTCTTGTTCTTTCTCTCTCAGTCTTCTTTCATGTAGCCTTTCTTCCCGTTGCTTGTCTTTTTCTACTCTAATTCTATCTATTTCAATTTTAATGAATGCAGCTCTATCCTCTTCTTTTAACTTTAGTTTATCCACTATCTCTATTAGTTTCTCATACTCAGCCATTTTCAAAGATTCAAATTAGTAATATAGTTAATTAATAGATATGTGTACACTAGGTAGTTGTAAATGAATATTGTACGATAAATAATTATTATAGCTCAAATAGTAATTGCAGGTAATAGTAGATATATATTTTGTGCGAAACAATTGAGGTTATGAGGTATCTTAAGTTATTCTTGGTACTTTGTCTAGTTCGTAATGTAATACTTTACTGATCAGTTATGTGATTATGTATTTTTAGTATCTCCACTTGCAATGTAAAAATTTATTGCAACAAGTAATTCACAATTATGTGAGCCTTATTAGTCTGATAAATAGTGATCAATGTATCAATAGTATCAAAATAGTTCAATGTGCTCAAAGTATATATTATATACAATCAATCTTGTCACAATCTCAAATCAAAATATATCCCATAGTGTATCAAGTGTGTAGTGTAGTGTTGATAATAATAAAAAATAGGTTGAAATAAGAAGTAAATAAATATATATATTAATAAGTAATTAGACAAACATAAATACACTATAGATACTAAACAGTCTGCTTTAAAGAGACATTACAAGATAGTAGAAATAGTAGGCAAAAGAATTACAATGAGAAATAACAATGACGCAAAAGAAAATTCAACAAATGTAAACAAGACAATATCAATACAAGAGTTTAACAATATGATAGATACTTGACGAAATACAAACTTGACTAATACAGCTATACGATCAAGTATTTACTTTATCTAAAGAGTCCCTACCAATACCTGGATGCTTACTTGAAGAAAAAATATAAATGCTCAGACTCAATAGATAATTAAATTTAGTCCCTAAAGTCAAATGTATATATAAATACAAATGTAAACAATGAAAAAAATTGTGGTGTAGTTCAAAGAGAACTAATCAATATTCATTAATACTAAAGGGTAATTAAAGTTACTTCCCCTAAATATTCACTTGATGCTTGACTTGTACATAAAGTTCCGGTGATGCTCCACATAAAATATGTCCACAGTACAGTTCATAAGTAATCCACTTGCTAAATCCGCAGCACAACGGTACAGTTCATAAGTAATCCACTTGTTAAATCCACAGCACAATGGTACAGTTCATAAGTAATCCACTTGTTAAATTCACAGTTCATAAGTAATCCACTTGTTAAATCCACAGTACAATGTTACAGTTCATAAGTAATCCACTTGTTAAATCCACAGTACAATGTTAAATGATACGGTACTCAAGTCCTTGAACAATAATAATCCAATAAATACTTCATATGTTTGACAGATAATCCATTAAACAATTCATATAGTTGACAAGTAATCCAATAAATAATTCATGTGCTTGATAGGTAATCCACTGTTTCGTACAGTTGCTGAAACAAATATAAATAACTAAAAATGACCATAGGTAGTGACGACAAGAGAGGTCTAAGAGTAAGAGCGCTCTCTTATTAACTGTGCTGTTAGACAGCGACAATAGGAGTGTGTCATTAGAATTATGACGAGCACTTGATGTAGATGATTCTTGAATATGTCAGCTACTTCGACTGACCATATATCAGCTGTCTTCAAACGATGACTTGAATGACTTGTAGTACTAGATTTTCACCCACACCGGTTGTAGTATCACGGTTGTCTAGTTTCACCCACACAGGTTGTAAGATCAGGTTGTCTCAGCATATCATGTTTGATCTCTTTCGCTTAGGATGTTAAAGTAACTTTGAACAATGCTGTGCTCCTAAAGCTATCTCAACTGGTGTAAAAGTAAAGTACAACCACATAAATCAGGCTTCCAGATAAATGACACTTAGGACAGTAGTCAACTGGAAAAGTTGAAAATACAGCTCACACAGGAACAGTTCAAATTGTTCAGTTCATCACAGATGAAAAAATAGATCGCTAACGGTGACTGTGTCATGGCAGGTCAACATGACACGTAGTAGTAGATCTAGATACCTAGTGTGTAGTCAAAAAAATTTAATAAATTCTGGATTAGTTGCAATTCATGTAAAGTTCAATCTTGAAGTACAAGTTAAAATAGTAGGCACAGTTAACTTTCAATTTCAGCTCTGTTTTCTGTTAGTAGTGTTAGACTAGCTGAAGATAATAATAATGAATAATGTCACTCTTGGATCACGTGAATCTCACTTGAAAAATTGTGTGCTGGTCTCAATAAATGTAGATCTAGGTCATCTCTATAATGTTGAATGTGTCGCTAAACGCCCAAATGAGAAAAATAGTAGAGTCTATAATAATCAGGTTTTAGCTTTCTTGCTCGTTGAGTGGCGTCATGTGTAAACAAATATTTTTTAGAGTTACTTTTTCATGTGTTAACTAAATAGTTCACTTGCCAACTTCAAAAATATCCGTATAAATGTTACTGTAAGTAACTGTAGTATTAAAATACTTCTGACAGCAATAGAAAAAAATTCTTAACTTGTTCCTCTGGTGCTCATAAATCCTTTAAGTTAGTAGATCTGACACTTCTGATATCATAAAATATCGTTTGCTGACACTTCTGACACTATTCTGACACCAAAGATGTCATTTTCTGACATTTCTGACACTATAAAATGTCAACAAATGACTTGCACTTTGGACACTTCTGACACCATAAAATGTCGTTTTCTGACACCACTTCTGACACCATAAATGTCACCGGTTTATTTTATATGTTATGAATGTGGCTGTGGTTATCAATGTAGGCGTGGTGGTGACATTGGGTTCTTGTTACAAATCACAGAATAATGAAATGACGCTGGGTGTAGCAGACACAATAAGTTTAATATAACACCACATAGTGAATACACCATACAATTCGACCCAGGAATCTGGTCAGTATTAATCCAACAGTAATATACGAATATCACAACTTAGTACTTATTCTATAACCAACTACTTTAAACATCTAACTCTACTGCTTATATCTTAAGTGACTCAATATAAGTGCTTGCTACAAGATCTCTATGTGGACTGACTGCCTTTAACTCCCTGGTTCACCTAAGGTCAAAAGTGTTCACCTTAGTGCAACATGGGTTGTGAATAAGATTCACAATATGGAATTAACATATACAATACAGAATTAGGGTTTCTACTCTATGGCACCAACTTTGAGGTGGTGACATTACCTATCACCCCCCTTTTGAAAAAAATTTTGAAGAAATTTTTTTCAGCTTGACGACATAATTATCCTAAATAGGATCAATTGGAATTCTTGGGGTCTATGAAATGTTCAATTGCTGAGTTCAAATAGAACTACAAACTTGCAATAAAATATATAATATGACGGTGTTACACAAAATATTTGCTGATCAAAAAAATTCATACAAGGGCAAAATTCTCTAATTCATCATATTCTTGTAAGGCAATTCAAATAATTCTCTGAGTCAAATACTTTACATCTCAAATAATTCTTTACATGTAGTTCTAAAATATACATCAATGTTCAAAGTTCAATATTTACAAGTCTTTTTCATAATAATATGTGCAAAGTGTGACAAAAATTTCAATGACAATCTCCTATGTCACAATGTGAAAAATTAATACAAGTTTTTATTCACAATATCTATTTATAAAAAAATCTTTGACACTATAGAAATGTTAGAAGTCTGGTTTTTTTTTAACACCAATAGTACACTATGTACAAATCATGTAGAAAATGTTACAAGTAAGTCTCAATATGTAAGTGATAAGTATAGAAAAATTCAAAATATATGTGTCAAAATTCAAGATCAAATTGATTAATGATCATTGTTACAAATTCAATGTATCCATTTACTTCAATATGAGGTTTGACATTTCCATAAAAAATTGTTGTGCATTAATATTACACAAGTAAATATGTATAATTCAAGTATCAAAATATTGGATCAAAAGTATCAACATGAAATCAAAATAATAAGTATCCTTCATAGTGCTTTTTACATGCACCTCATGTTTCAATGAAGTATTTCTCTATATGCCAGTTCAAATAATTTGTAGCTAGTCATGGCAAAAGTTTAATGTTACATTGTTTATCAAATAATTATTGAGTACAAAGTTCAAAAAAATCTTTGTCGAAAAACTTCAACTGAGAAAATGTGTCAGTTGTGATACAATCTTTGAGGTTACATTAATTTGTTCAAGCATCTATATACAAGCATAACATCATAATGGTTTAGTTGTATTTATTTTAATCTGTTGTGAAAAAAAATGCAAGTCTAATTTAAAAGAATAATATCAAGTGTCTCTTTCAGCACTTGAAATATCAAAAAGTTTGTACAACAATCTTCTTGTTTACATCAATGATTGTTACAAAAAATATAGTCCATAAGAATAGTTTGACAAAAATGTTTTCAAAAAAATACAAGTGTATGTCAATATTTGATTACACTAATTGACATTGAATAAATAAGTTACGTTATGAATCAATCTCCTTTTTCAATAGTATTGAAAAATGTGACTAAGTTATATAATTGTGATAAATGACATAGTAAAAAAATTGCAATCTTGTTTACAATAGCTGTAGAAAAATTTTTTGTCCAAGTTGTTCTCAATACAATGAGAAAAAATAATGTTTACATTGCATGGAAAAAATTAAGCTAGGTACTGAATAAGTTGGGAAAAAAATTCAATGTTTGTTTACATTGTTGAGTACAAAAATGTTATTCTTGTTGACAAAAGAATGTGAAAAAAAAAGTGTTGGTTACAATGTAGTAATCAAATTCCAAAGTTTGTTTACAAATAGAGTTTTTAAAAAAAAATGAAGTCTTAGTTCTAGTTCAATGTTTACAAATAGTACTCAATGTTTACAGAATAATGCTCAATGTTTACAGAATAATGCTCAATGTTTACCAGATGCGATGTATTAAGTCAACAACACTGATGTTAATTGTGAGTCCCTTAATTGGTGTTCCGTATATTTTATGTAATAACTCTTTGTAATGGCCAAAGTTTTTTATTTGTACCCACATTGACTCTCCAAGTTCTGGATGTTTCCAAACTTTTTTATATCCAAAATCACAAGTTATATCTTGTACTATTTGAAAAATTTCTTTCTGAAAATCAGAATCAGACAGGTCATAAAACCATATTGTTTTATGTATTACTGGCTTTTGATGCACTTTAACTTTTGGATAAGATCCAATAATTACTGGACTGATAGTATTTTCAAATACAACAACTTTTATTTTCCCTTTTATAAATGGTGATTTGATTTCAGCAATGGCAGTTTTACATTCTATCTTTCTAGAGTTTGGTAAGGTTACAATGGCTATATCATTCAAATAATCTTCTTTTTCTACTAAATTGGGCTCTACAAACGTGATTGTGGATTCTTCATCAACTATGCATACAACATCCTGATAATTGACTTCTAGATCATATACTTCTATCTGTTTGCTGTTTTTAAATGTCAAGGCTAATATTTCTTCTGTTATTATTACTTTAGGTGAGCTAGTGTTATTGTCATTTTGTATTTCTTGTTTTTCAGCTTTATCTTTATCATCTATTTGTATTTCATCTGTTTGTATTTCACTATCATTTGTTTGTGTGTTAATTGTTTGGCAATCTTTATTTAGTTTAGATGCTTCTGTTAGCAAATGAGTTTGACATTCTACATCTATTTTATTTGTAATTGACTGATTATCTTTAGTTCCTTCATGTATACTGACATTGTTGTACTCATGTGAATTAGTAGTTGATGCTAACTCAATGTTTTCTTGATTTACACTATTAGCCCATTTTACTAAGGCTTCTTCTGACAGTTCAACTATATTCTCTATGTTCCCTATAATTAGTTCTTCAGCTGGGTTGTTCATTACTATGGCTTTGTATTGACCCGTGAACCATGGTGATTCAATGAAAACTAATGCTGTTTCACATACTTCCCATAAGTCTTTATTTGCATAAGTCAGTGTGACCTTGTCTTTTAGGATCTGTTCAGGTTTTACTAGTGATTTCTTTACAATGATTGAGTTGCAGCCGCTGTCACGTAATGCATATACCTTAATGCCATCCACATAGGCAGGATACACTTTTAATTTGGCTACCTTTGTCTGTATATATGCTACTGTTTCATATTCTATTGGTGTTTCAGTTGCTACAGCTGCTATGTTTTGTCTGGTATGATTGTTATTGTGGTAAGTATGTTGTCTATCTTGAAATTGATCTCTTCTAGACATTCTGTTGTTTTGCCATCTTCTGTTTGTTTGATGTGATCTACTGTTAGTTGGACTGGAGCTTTGCCATGTTCTTCTGTTATATTGTTGTTGATAGGATCTATTATAGTTAGGACTGAAGCTCTGGAAAGTTCTGTTATCTCTTCCATATTTATGGTTTCTATTTACATATTGCTGTTTTTCTGATGCCATTCTCTTTCTGCACTCTGCTTTGGTGTGACCCAATATGCCACAGAAAAAACATTGTATGCTCTTGGCATATTTAAATTTATTTGTAGTTCTTGGATGGTTTTCTGTCACTGTTGCAGCTACATTGTACAATTCCCTTTTGTCAATGGTGATGTTTGGGTGGGAGTCCTTGTATGTTGTTAAGTTTGATATCAATTCAGCTTCATTTTTTATTTTTCTCTCCTTCAGGAATGAGAATGCTGCATCTGTAACATTAATTAGCACATTCTCAATGAGAAAAAAATCTAAGATCTGTTTGGGGTCATCTAAGTTACAGTTTGCGAGTTGTAGCCACTTTGTCATGTTCTGGCGCATGTCATGTATTGTTCTTTTTAAATCTGCATTCTTGGCTAGTTTTATTTCCCTAAAAAGTTTTCGATAGTGCTCCTCCGTTTTGCCAAAATGTTCAATTAGTCTTTGTTTTACTGTGTTGTAGTCTTTTCTTTGCTCCATAGTTAGTGTGTCGATGATGTTTAGTGGTTCACCTCTTAGGTTAGCTAGAAGTTGTTGAGCCATTTGTGCACTATTCATATTTGCTGTTTGACAGATGTATTCAAATTGAATTATGAAATTTTCCAATGTGTCTTCTTTTGGGTCAAAGTTCCTTAATTTGCTATGATACTGATAATGAGATGAAGTTTGACTTGCTGAATTGTCTTTATTTTCTTTTGCTAGCTTGGCCATTTTTTCTTCATGTTCTTTTAATTTTATTTCATGCTGGCGTTCTTTTTCTTTCTCTAAGTTTTCTTGTTCTTTCTCTCTCAGTCTTCTTTCATGTAGCCTTTCTTCCCGTTGCTTGTCTTTTTCTACTCTAATTCTATCTATTTCAATTTTAATGAATGCAGCTCTATCCTCTTCTTTTAACTTTAGTTTATCCACTATCTCTATTAGTTTCTCATACTCAGCCATTTTCAAAGATTCAAATTAGTAATATAGTTAATTAATAGATATGTGTACACTAGGTAGTTGTAAATGAATATTGTACGATAAATAATTATTATAGCTCAAATAGTAATTGCAGGTAATAGTAGATATATATTTTGTGCGAAACAATTGAGGTTATGAGGTATCTTAAGTTATTCTTGGTACTTTGTCTAGTTCGTAATGTAATACTTTACTGATCAGTTATGTGATTATGTATTTTTAGTATCTCCACTTGCAATGTAAAAATTTATTGCAACAAGTAATTCACAATTATGTGAGCCTTATTAGTCTGATAAATAGTGATCAATGTATCAATAGTATCAAAATAGTTCAATGTGCTCAAAGTATATATTATATACAATCAATCTTGTCACAATCTCAAATCAAAATATATCCCATAGTGTATCAAGTGTGTAGTGTAGTGTTGATAATAATAAAAAATAGGTTGAAATAAGAAGTAAATAAATATATATATTAATAAGTAATTAGACAAACATAAATACACTATAGATACTAAACAGTCTGCTTTAAAGAGACATTACAAGATAGTAGAAATAGTAGGCAAAAGAATTACAATGAGAAATAACAATGACGCAAAAGAAAATTCAACAAATGTAAACAAGACAATATCAATACAAGAGTTTAACAATATGATAGATACTTGACGAAATACAAACTTGACTAATACAGCTATACGATCAAGTATTTACTTTATCTAAAGAGTCCCTACCAATACCTGGATGCTTACTTGAAGAAAAAATATAAATGCTCAGACTCAATAGATAATTAAATTTAGTCCCTAAAGTCAAATGTATATATAAATACAAATGTAAACAATGAAAAAAATTGTGGTGTAGTTCAAAGAGAACTAATCAATATTCATTAATACTAAAGGGTAATTAAAGTTACTTCCCCTAAATATTCACTTGATGCTTGACTTGTACATAAAGTTCCGGTGATGCTCCACATAAAATATGTCCACAGTACAGTTCATAAGTAATCCACTTGCTAAATCCGCAGCACAACGGTACAGTTCATAAGTAATCCACTTGTTAAATCCACAGCACAATGGTACAGTTCATAAGTAATCCACTTGTTAAATTCACAGTTCATAAGTAATCCACTTGTTAAATCCACAGTACAATGTTACAGTTCATAAGTAATCCACTTGTTAAATCCACAGTACAATGTTAAATGATACGGTACTCAAGTCCTTGAACAATAATAATCCAATAAATACTTCATATGTTTGACAGATAATCCATTAAACAATTCATATAGTTGACAAGTAATCCAATAAATAATTCATGTGCTTGATAGGTAATCCACTGTTTCGTACAGTTGCTGAAACAAATATAAATAACTAAAAATGACCATAGGTAGTGACGACAAGAGAGGTCTAAGAGTAAGAGCGCTCTCTTATTAACTGTGCTGTTAGACAGCGACAATAGGAGTGTGTCATTAGAATTATGACGAGCACTTGATGTAGATGATTCTTGAATATGTCAGCTACTTCGACTGACCATATATCAGCTGTCTTCAAACGATGACTTGAATGACTTGTAGTACTAGATTTTCACCCACACCGGTTGTAGTATCACGGTTGTCTAGTTTCACCCACACAGGTTGTAAGATCAGGTTGTCTCAGCATATCATGTTTGATCTCTTTCGCTTAGGATGTTAAAGTAACTTTGAACAATGCTGTGCTCCTAAAGCTATCTCAACTGGTGTAAAAGTAAAGTACAACCACATAAATCAGGCTTCCAGATAAATGACACTTAGGACAGTAGTCAACTGGAAAAGTTGAAAATACAGCTCACACAGGAACAGTTCAAATTGTTCAGTTCATCACAGATGAAAAAATAGATCGCTAACGGTGACTGTGTCATGGCAGGTCAACATGACACGTAGTAGTAGATCTAGATACCTAGTGTGTAGTCAAAAAAATTTAATAAATTCTGGATTAGTTGCAATTCATGTAAAGTTCAATCTTGAAGTACAAGTTAAAATAGTAGGCACAGTTAACTTTCAATTTCAGCTCTGTTTTCTGTTAGTAGTGTTAGACTAGCTGAAGATAATAATAATGAATAATGTCACTCTTGGATCACGTGAATCTCACTTGAAAAATTGTGTGCTGGTCTCAATAAATGTAGATCTAGGTCATCTCTATAATGTTGAATGTGTCGCTAAACGCCCAAATGAGAAAAATAGTAGAGTCTATAATAATCAGGTTTTAGCTTTCTTGCTCGTTGAGTGGCGTCATGTGTAAACAAATATTTTTTAGAGTTACTTTTTCATGTGTTAACTAAATAGTTCACTTGCCAACTTCAAAAATATCCGTATAAATGTTACTGTAAGTAACTGTAGTATTAAAATACTTCTGACAGCAATAGAAAAAAATTCTTAACTTGTTCCTCTGGTGCTCATAAATCCTTTAAGTTAGTAGATCTGACACTTCTGATATCATAAAATATCGTTTGCTGACACTTCTGACACTATTCTGACACCAAAGATGTCATTTTCTGACATTTCTGACACTATAAAATGTCAACAAATGACTTGCACTTTGGACACTTCTGACACCATAAAATGTCGTTTTCTGACACCACTTCTGACACCATAAATGTCACCGGTTTATTTTATATGTTATGAATGTGGCTGTGGTTATCAATGTAGGCGTGGTGGTGACATTGGGTTCTTGTTACAAATCACAGAATAATGAAATGACGCTGGGTGTAGCAGACACAATAAGTTTAATATAACACCACATAGTGAATACACCATACAATTCGACCCAGGAATCTGGTCAGTATTAATCCAACAGTAATATACGAATATCACAACTTAGTACTTATTCTATAACCAACTACTTTAAACATCTAACTCTACTGCTTATATCTTAAGTGACTCAATATAAGTGCTTGCTACAAGATCTCTATGTGGACTGACTGCCTTTAACTCCCTGGTTCACCTAAGGTCAAAAGTGTTCACCTTAGTGCAACATGGGTTGTGAATAAGATTCACAATATGGAATTAACATATACAATACAGAATTAGGGTTTCTACTCTATGGCACCAACTTTGAGGTGGTGACACAATCAAACTACACAATGAACTATAAAAACAATCAAACTACACAATGATCTATAAAAACAATCAAACAACACAATGATCTATAAAAACAATCGAACAACACAATGATCTATAAAAACAATCAAACAACACAATGATCTATAAAAACAATCAAACAACACAATGGTCCATAAAAATAATCAAACTACACAATGATCTATAAAAACAATCAAACAACACAATGATCCATACAAACAATCAAATAACACAATGATTTATAAAAACAATTAAACTACACAATGATCTATAAAAACAATCAAACTACACAATAATCTATAAAAACAATCAAACAACACAATGATCTATAAAAACAATCAAACAACACAATGATCAATAAAAACGATCAAACTACACAATGATCTATAAAAACAATCAAACTACACATTGATCTATAAAAATAATCAAACAACACAATGATCTATAAAAACAATGAAACAACACAATGATCTATAAAAACAATGAAACAACACAATGATCTATAAAAACAATGAAACAACACAATGATCTATAAAAACAATGAAACAACACAATGATCTATAAAAACAATCTAACTAAATAATGATCTATAAAAACAATCAAACTACACAATGATCTATTAAAATGATCAAACAACACAATGATCTATAAAAAAAATCAAACAACACAATGATCTATAAAAACGATCAAACTACACAATGATCTATAAAAACAATCAAACAACACAATGATCTATAAAAACAATCAAATTACACAATGATCTATAAAAACAATCAAATTACACAATGATCTATAAAAACAATCAAACTACACAATGACCAATAAAAACAAACAAATTACACAATGATCTATAAAAACAATCATACTACACAATGATCAATAAAAACAAACAAATTACACAATGATCTATAAAAACAATCATACTACACAATGATCAATAAAAACAATTAAATTACACAATGATCAATAAAAACGATCAAACTACACAATGATCTATAAAAACAATCAAACTGCACAATGATCAATAAAACCAATCAGGTTACACAATGATCTATAAAACCAATCAGGTTACACAATGATCTATAAAAACAATCAAACAACACAATGATCTATAAAAACAATCAAACAACACAATGATTTATAAAAACAATTAAACTACACAATGATCTATAAAAACAATCAAACTACACAATGATCTATAAAAACAATCAAACAACACAATGATCTGGTAGCTGACATTTTAAAAATAGTTTTTTATATACATGTTTCATTCAACTTAGTTGTCCTCATGGTTGTATCTGTGATATGAATGAATACATAGAACACATTAGGTTCACTGTATAGAGTGATGTAGAAGGGTTGCATGTTTTATTTCTCACTTCTGTTCTATCGTGTCTATTCTGTTGGATTCAAAGAATCAATGAAACAACATTATTATCTGTCATTCTCTGGTGTAAGTTTCGTAGTTTAAAACGTAGTTAAAAGTACTAAAACAATTATCTGATTTGTTTTATTGAAAAGTTATAGAAAATAAAGAGATGAGTATGGCCATTAAATAAATGTATTAACAAGCATGTTGATTAGACATATATTTAATATATAATTTTCTTAATTACTTTCAAACCTACAAGAAGAAAGAGATTAATTCTCATGTACTCTGCCTGTCCCCTACTTGTGTTTGCACAGGGAGAGAAAGACACTGGATCTGACATGAAAATATCCACAATAAGTTATCAACTGCTGGGCTTCATCCGAACTTTTATCGAATATTAATCTCAGTAATCTAAGGTTAAATTTTTACTGTTTACTAAAAATGTTACTCCGCTTAAAGTTTAATCTTCACCAATAAATATAAGAATTATGTCTGTGAGAATTGCTTGTTTCGTTGAAATCTACACGCACATACAAAAGTTTAAATACAAAAGTCAATTTTAAAGTAGATACGAAGTTTATTAAATGTGGACAATATGTCCACTCACTCACTCAGTGTAACACTTTATAATAAACTTGATACTTTTTAAAGCCATAGTCCAGGGGTGGGCAAATTACGACATGCGGGCCACATTCGGCCCTCCGATGTGTTTTATGTGGCCCGCGGACACCTAAAGAAATCAGATGTGCCCACACATTACACAAATATAAAAATGCAAATATATTAAAAATAAATAATCTTTAATTTATTGAAACTTTTGATTCTTATCACTTATAATGAAGAGGCTAAAGAAACAATGTCTCTAAACGTCATTCTAAAAAGTTAAAAGTAAACGAAGATTATTTTAAATGGCAATAATTCGAAAAATTCAGTCAAAGACACAAGTTTACGCCAGTATTTATTCAATGCTATGAAGAACTGTGTTGAAAGAGTTGGGTTGGCTTGTACAAGAAAACAAGGGTAACAACTGATGGAGCCCGTGCTTTGGCTGAGAAAAGAGACTTTTTAATAAAATAAAGAACAATTTCCCAACCATAAACTAATAACAGGAAAGTTACATAAATCTGCATTGAATATAAAATTAGAAGATCATAGTGAAGCCAATGAGAGTTTTTATAGGCAAACTATGTAGCTGCCTAGGGCCTACGATTGTTTTGGGGCTTCGCACAAGACTTCCTATTTTATCAAATTTAGAGAAGAAATATCGAAACTAATCCTCACTGTTATTGTTAAAGTACACTAGGTTTTTAATTTGCATACTTTTAATTTTTTCGCAGTTAATTTTTATTTTTCTATTTTGTTTGGTGCTACCAAATTCACTTTGCCTAGGGCCTCCAATTATCTAAGGCCGGCCCTGACTGGCTATTCATAAAAGTAGTAGAAGATTTGGAAACAAAACATTCCGATGTTCGGTAACACAGTAGTATCCACTGGCCTAGCATTAGAATAATATGGAATGTCAATGAAGAAATCGTTAGGTTTCTTGATGGACATTGACTTTGACTTTGTTACTAATATTCCTAATGAAGAGTTGAAGACAGACTTCATGTTTATCATCGGAAGCATTGCAATTTGTGGTTTGCACATGAAATGTATGTGCATCTTAAATCTTTTGAAACAAAGCTATTCCATTTCTTGAGGCCATCAAGTAAAATCAGGTTTTCTCATTTTCATTGTTGAAAGTTGAAACTATTTCTAGTGAAATGGTTGAAAAATACAAGACTTTTTTGGATACCTTCATTGTGAAATTTGAAAGCAAATTTTAAGACGTCAAGATCTTGGAACCAGTTTTCAATAACTTCAGCTTACCATCTATTGCAGAAGCTAATTCAGCTCCAGAGGAAAAACCTCCAAGCAAATTATGATCTGAAAAAGTAGTTCTAGCCAGTTCTTTCGAAGTAGTTTAAAAAATAATAATTTGCTGCTAAACTTTAAAATTATTTGGAATCACATTAATCTGTTAACAACAAACTTTTTTTTTATTTGAAAATTATCAAGTGTTAGAACAGATCGATGATGATTGACTGTAATTGACAGCTGTCACAATAAAAAACAACAACTAGTTAGCTAGTTCCAAGATTCCGAAAAATTATGCACGAGAGTAAACAGTTATATACTTTATATTAAGTACTACCATACATTTTGTAAAATTTTGTGATCGAAACGGACAGTATGTAAGTTAAAAAAAAAACTTTCGTAAAATTAGTTCAAGAAATTGCTAACACTCAATTGTAGTATATATAATTGTAATATATATGTGTATATATATGCGGCCCCTCAGTCCCCAAATTTTGTTTATGCGGCCCTCGGTCGCAAAAGGTTGCCCACCCCAGCACTAGTCAATGAATAATTGAAAGTCAAGGGCACATTTCAAAAGTGTCTGTTAGGCATTCGTTTAATGGTCAAAAAGTATCAAAAATGTGAATTTCTTTTTCGCACTATTTTTTTAGATTTATAACTGCTTAATCTTTTTAAAATATGAAACAATTTAGTGTACTCTCAAATGAAACAACAAAGTTCCCCTTTCAGACCTTGCGATCTATAGAGCAAATGATGTGATCTGTTTCTTTGGCCAACGGTTAACGTCCAGGGTGACATGTGGCCAACACAACTACCAACCGCCTTTACTTTCCCCAACTAACGCCAGGTACCCATTAGAGTCGGGTTGACTCAGGGGACCCTAAAAATCCTGAAATTTAAACTCCTATTCTTCACCGAGATTCGAACCCAGGACCCTAGATTCGAAAACCAAGCGCTTATCCAATCAGCGCCTCAAATCTAAATCTAATTACTAATTTTCATTTTCTTGTAATAAGATTTAAGGCTTAAAATTGAACTTATAAGAAATGTAATTGAATTCAAGTCAGCCAAATACAGTTACATGATTTTCTGAAGCTAGAGAGTGTAGTTGAAAGTTTTACACATTAACAAATGATTGTTCATTGTTCATCAAGCCATACTAAAGGCAGAATAATCTCATTTTCTGATGTACTTACTAATCTTCACATCTCTGCAAGATCGAATTCCTCTTGAGGTCATTTTAGGATTTAATGTACTTGACTTTTGTTTCGAGTTTTTTAATTCCATTTATTTTGTATAAAACTTTTTTAAAAAAAGAGCCAAAAATCGTATAGAGAAAGTCATCAAATAAATTCAGCAATTTCAATAATAAAAATTTGCTACCAACTTTAAACCTCCAATACCAATTCGGTTTTTATATTTACATTAATTTAGGAAGATAAACATCCAAAGTTGACAACAGCCCCCAAAATGTGGTTCAATAATGAGACGTTTGAAGTGAACACCTCCTCAGAGACGGCTGAACTGAACATGACATTACTTTCTGTGATGGATGAAGATATTGCTGAGTAAGTAATTAAATAGATATAAACTTTAAAAAAAAAATACAAGGTTACAAAGACAGTTTGTGTGGAAACACAAACTCAAAATCGGCCCCCGAAGTGGTCCACCGAGAGTCTTCACCAGGATTCGAACACGGAACTTCCAGTTATAAGTGTTTTACCCCTCAGCCACAGCATCTCCATTAATTCATTTAGCGTACACGTATATTTTTTGTTAAATAATAATTATTAACCTTATCCATACATTCAAAGTTAATAACATGTTACATTGTAATAAAAAGAAACTAAATTGTATCCTTCTTACAAAATTAGATAAATTGGTAACACGAAAAAAATATCTTTTTGCAACTAGCACTCTGTTGTAGTTTTAAGGTATAAAAATGATATTCAATTTTTGTATTCACTTTAACATTTTAGTCTAAACATCTATTTCTAGTTTTGAATTATTTTTTTTTTTGCATTTCCATGTTTTAATAGACACACACCTCATGGATACAAAGAAAGAAAATGAAAATGAAACATCGGGCGGTTTGATTCACCAAATCACTTCTTTCTCTTTATTACAGCTTTTATTATTTCGCTGAGATGCAATTTGTTATTACCACAGTGCTCTTCACACTGGGACTGTTTGGAAACTTTTCAGTCATTCTTGTTATGAGAAGATTAAAAAGCGCTGCATCAGTACTCACCATCTCCATGGCAACCTTAGATACTCTCGCCTTGATAAGTAAAGTCGTGGGAGATGGCATGATAAACTACCATAGAGGCAACTTTGGATATTTGTTTTGCATAACATGGCATCTCCCAACTGATGTTTTTGTAGCAACAGCCAACTGGACTCTAGTTTTAATATGCATTGAACGTTTCATTTCGATTTATTTTCCTTTGTCTTATCGATCTATCGTTTCTGTAAGAAGAGTGCATCTGACTATGGCAACAGTGTTGTGTATTTTTGTTGTATTTTTTGTTGTGTTTAGGGTTACCACACAAACTTGCAATGAATCTATGAATCAATTCCAGTTAGTGAGTATATTCATAAACACGCATCTAATTATACATTTTGTTATAATTAGTTTAGGGCCTTGTTTAATGACTACAATTTTTACTTCTTTAGTTATAGTAAAAATTACTTTCTGGAAATCAAAGATCAGACATGTAATGAAATCAAATATTCGTCAGAAATTGGAAAGCTCATTAAGCCGTCTAATGCTGAGCTCAGCCATTTTGTTTGTTATTCTTACTTTGCCAGGAACATTTTATTTTTGTGTAATTTGGCCTACATTAGATCATAATGATTTAAACCCAGTCCTAGAAATTTTTTTAACTCTCTTAATTGATTTCTCGCATATTCTGAATTTTGTTGCTTATTTTACATGCGTTGAACTCTTTAGAAATTCATTTAGACAACTCTTTATAAGAAGATCAATAGAAGGTTAGTGAATATTTTATTACAATACCTCTTTTCAACTCATAACAGCATGGAACCTGGAACGTTCTGAGTGGGTGGGTGGGTGGAGAAACCTAAAAACGCATCTTAAAAACAACTGTAATGATTTTCATAGAAATTTGGGAAAAGTTGGGAAAAGAGTTACTAGCTGTTTGGCCACTCTGGGGAACTTACTTTGACCGTTTTAATTTTTCTAATTAAAATAAGAAATAAATTTAAATTTGGCTGGTGAACGAGAACATATTTATCTTGAACGGACAAAACGTCTTTGGGTATTTCAGCATGTAGGCATTTTCTTATCTTATCTTATATAATACAGACATTACTTCAAAAAAGAAGATGATTACGTCCTACGCGTCATGCATTTTGTCATGCATATTAACCAATGACTTAAATTCTGCCAAGTCACTGGTTTTCCTGGCTAGCTCAGGCAACTCATTCCATGCTCTAATAGCACTAGGGAAGAAGGAGTATTTGTACAAATTTGTCCTAGCATATGGGTCGAGGAATGTGCCTTTATCTTTGTGTCTTTCAGAGTATTTTATTAAATTTTGTTTTTTGTATTTGAAGTTTATGGTTCAGTGTTTAATGTATAATTGCTACTTTACTTTTGAGTCTTCTGTCCTGAAGGCTTTCTAAATTTAGTGATTTATGTTTTGTTAAAGTGTAATAAATTAATGTTCAGAAAGATTTTGCCCATCATCCTCTAAGTCTAGATCTAGAGGCCAATTATTAAAATAACATAAAGTGTAGTAGATTTTTACATTCGCTAAACAAAAAAAATTTCTCCCCGGGGTGGGGATGAGTCGGGGTTAAAAAAATTGTTCATGTTTTTTTTTTTTTTTGCATATAACATTCATTAGTTATTATGTGAAAAATAATCACTATTCAGGGGCGGACTGGGTATTGAAATCTTCCCAGATATTTCTATACAATTCGGTCCACAAATTATATGCCACATGGTGAGCATCCAAATATAATATATTGTAAGAAAAACTTTGCATAAATGTTAAAAGGTATACAGAAAAATCAATCGGCGGGAAGGGTTTGAACCCGGGACTTTCGAGACCACTTATCTAGAAACAATACCACACCACCAAGCAGCCATCCATTTTTCACATTATGTCCATTAATCAATGTTACCATTTTTTGAAAGTTTATGCGTATTTGTGTTTCACATCATTTTGTTAAACATTTTGACCTGTGTATACTTGTTTATTAAAAAGCCCACTTTTATTTAAAAAACAACAAGATAACAAAAAAAAAAAAAAAACATCAACTTTAAAGCACACGCAAAAAAAAAGCTTATATGAAGTGTAATTATATGAATTAGTTTGTTAGTCATTTGTACCAGTTCGGAAAATAAGGGGGGCGGGGAGAAAGAAAGAAAGGGATAACTTGGTGGATTTTACCGTAATTAGTTTTTAATTAAAATCATTTACAAACTTAAACAAAGTGAAATTAGGATAAAAAAAACTAGATGCACTTTTTCGTTTACACAAAAAATGGTGAATTTAGTTAATTTCTGGTATCTTCAGCTTTGTATTTAAACTGTGCTCGGTGTAGTTCTAGTCTTCAGTTGTTTGTTTGTATCTGCGTCAACAGAAGACGTTGCATCCAAGCACCTTTATCCGAAATATTTTTTTCAAATAAAATTATCTCTTCAAAGGTTTCTTAGCTTGTGTGTACATTACAACTAATGTCAATACTTTTTAAAATGTCTTTAGAAAATAGAAACCAGTGGATTTAATCCAATGCACTTGGCAGAACTCACATATATATTGGGGGGGGGGGGAGAGGGAAGCATGGCATTACCGTGTAGGAATCTGACTTATTATATATACATGAACTTATCAAAACCTTTGACCAAATACAATTCGGTGGATGGGGATTGAGCTCATACCATACATACAATAATATAGTAAAATGGCATAAACTCTTATATAAATAAACTCGTTACGTGTTTATTAAATTATAGTCAGAATATCTCGCCAAAAAAAGAACCTTTTCGCCAAATTTGTCGCGCCAAAACACCTGCGCCACCCGCTCCATTATAACTTCGCGAAGTGGGTAACTTCGGTCGACCAAGACTAGAATCGAATGGTACAAAACCTTGTTCGTTTATTAATATGTAAGACTGTATTGGCGTTTCTCGTTGACTAGGAAACGCGGAAAGGATCAAGACATCTGTGTGTAGTCGCTAAGTGAACTTTTTATGTTGTGTCTGTTCTAATTTTATGGATTTTTTTGTTATTTTAGAAAAGAGTCCTTGCAATGACAACACAATTTCCAATAAGGATCAATAAAACAGTCTTAGTCTTAGAAGATGCGAGAAACAAAATATGTCAAGATAAAAAAGTAAAAAGAACCAATCAACAAAACAAAAAAAGAGGTTCTGGAAACAGAGAAAATCAATTGTGTAAATAGCACATTCCTAAAGGGAAAACAAGGAGCGAAAGAGACAACAAGGGACAGGAAAGAATATACGAAAGAATTCATAACACACATTATTTATGATTATTTAAATCTCTGTGGCATTTTACGTCTCGAGAGACTATCTTTTCCCTTTGCAACTTCTTGTGTGACTAAAGAGGCCAATCCTTGATACACAGCTGCGATAGAAAATTGGGCATATGTAATTACCAGGCACCGTTGCATTTTCACCCTTCTTTTGGAATCTGTTGTGAATGACATCTGCATTCCGTGACCCTTCCTTTATGCTCTCTCTCCATGTGGATCTATCCATTGCCACCTCTGTCCAGCTGCTAGTGTCAATTTTGAAGAGCTTCATGTCGCGTTTGCATACATAAATAGACTAATGTAAATGAACAATATAAAAGTCTAAAAGAAGAGGTGAGATTCCGGCCAACGGAACAAATCAACAGGTGTCGCTTGTGTGTACAATGTACATGTAAACACGAACAACACTCGCACACAGAACACATACACACACAATCAGCGCTTTCTGAAGTAAGCTTCTAGACTCATCGGTGACGTCTAATGACATTGAAACGCCCTGAAATGTAAAAGGAAAAATTATTTGTTCAAGCCTTGATAGACAGGAACCGACCACTTCCGACCACATCTGAAGTAACTATGGTTGAATTACTGAACAAATATGGCGCTTCCCACTGACGCGAGTTCAATATAGACCAAATTTACTTTGAGTAGGATTGAAATAAATATTGTTGTCAAACCAGAGTTCTTAATATGTGGCCAATTAGGCTAATTTATTCACGTTATATTTGGTACAATAAATAATTGTTTTAAAGTATCAACTTGTTTGGAGAAAGCGTGAGGGAGAAATAGCGTTAATAGTTATTTAAGGGGACTAAACACTACACATTTAGACATTTAGAATACTGAATATTGTTTCCCTTGTTGCTATTAAAAAAGTAATGAATGACCAGTAATAATTGCTTAATCTGTTGTTGTTTTTTTATTGATTCATGTCTTGTCACTGCTAGTGAATAAGTGTGCGAAAGTTTTTGCTTGATCCAAGGATGGGTGTGGGAGAAATAATGTGTACAAACTTTTTACCAGACAGACAGACAGAGTGACTTGATAAGCTTTATAATAAAAACAAGGACGAGTGACAATACACAACTAGCTAAACAAATATAGATCTACATAAAATAATACAAAGTTTACTGGATAAGTGGGGGTGTTGTCCATTTAACAGTTATTAGGTGACATTTTAGAGACAAGTTTGCCAGATTAATTTTTTATTTCAGTCTTATTGTTATATTTGTGATATAAAGGAATGAAGGTCTATCACATAGTCGTATTATTAGTATTGTGGAATGATATTGGTTCCAAATTCTCTGCTGTTCTGTCGCGTCTGTGTATTTTATTTTTATTATCATATTTCTGTGTCTGTTGTTCTCTCGTGTAAGTCTATTGCTTTAGATTTCATTTTAATACTAATAATAGAGCTTGTCTTCGAGTTCATTTTCAATCTCATAATAATTATCTCATCATTTTCAATATCTCATAATAATTATCTCATTGAATAAATCCTAACAATTATCTAATGGAATTACACATTATTGTAGAAAACTATACATTAATGATTTTGGCGATCACCTACAAGTCTTACCTTGCATGTTGACATATAATTATAAATTTTCGTTATTTCCTTGTCACTCTGCAAGAAGGAAGAGGAAATTTAGCCTGATGATAAATCTGCCTGGCCTGGACTTGCCACTTCGAATGACAAGAAAGTCATAGGCCGGCTAATGCCCTAGGGTCGTATTTTGTGTATCACAGCGGTAAACACATGACGCTATCTCCACCAACTGAGATTCAAATATCACAAAATCATTTTTTAATATTATTGAATGTCTTAATTTTATGATAGAGCAAAAACTCTTTTATAAAATCTGTACTACAGTCGAAAAAATTTTAGAAAATATAATAAAATTAAAAAAAAATAAATAAAAAAAAAATAAAGTCTGCACTCATAAGAAGCTAAAAATTACTATATCTACTTCACCTCAGTATACTCAATCCACAGAAAAGGCATTTTCATTCCAGGAGACTTAAAATCTGATGTAAACTACAATGCGGATTATAAACAGGTCGTCAGAACTGGACAACTCTTCAAAGACTGCAGAACAGAATGTCACGTTACTGCCTGCAAAAAGTAATGACGATCAAACGTAAGTTTTTCAACAGATAAAATAGATTTTTAAAAATGTATTTACACAGGTAAATTATATATTTTTTTAACACAAAAACATATTTCAAAACTTCTTTCCAAATAATTAGAGAATAAATAGTATTATTTTTTATCATGGGCAAAAATCATGCATATACTTAGAGCTATATACATAGAACATATACATATATGCAAATACTCTACGTAGTATATTTGAGGTAAAAGGAACAAGATCCGGAAAAATAATTTTCAAACCCTATTCTAAAACTGCGGAGGCGCGGTGGCTGAGCGGTAAAGCGCTTGGCTACCAAACCGGGGTCCGGGGTTCGAATCCTGATGAAGACTGGGATTTTTAACTTCAGGATCTTCGGGAGCCTTTGAGTCCACCCAGCTCTAATGGGTACCCGACATTAGTTAGGGAAAGTAAAGGCGGTTGGTCGTTGTGCTGGCCACCTGACACCCTCGTTAACCGTAGGCCACAGAAATCATCTGCCCTATAGATCGCAAGGGGGGAACTTTTTTTTATTTTTTGTACTCTTACACTGCATATTATATTTAGTAATTTATTTGTAAGTTTTTGTTTTAGAACTATAGATTACTACAGTATTGTATCATAGCTCAAAGTCATGTCATAGTCATGTACAGCCAAGATAGTATAGTCGACTTAAGATTGGATCCGTTTTTTTTCGAGTTGTTTTCCTTTCAGTCACTAGATGTTTGCATTGGCTTGTACAGGTCATGCCCAGATACACTTATTCTATTTACATCATTTATATTGAAAACATTAACAAGCAAAATTTAAAAAAAAAATTAAAACACGTTTTTAAAGAAGTTTCTATTAAGTGTATCAATTATTTTGGATCTGTAATGTAATTAGCCGGCAATATATAAAGATACTGATTCAGCTGATACCACCACTTCAGTCAAGTACTATTTCTTTCTCTTGTTCGAGATATCAAACAAAATAATAAATTACTCATAGTTTATTAACTAATTGTTCAATTATTTTTATTGATTTTTTTGTGTTGTCAGGTAAAAGAAATAATTGTGCAACATTTCAGCTTGATCCGAAGTTTTGGCCAGACAGACACACAGACAGACAGTGTGAGTTAATATAAGCTTTGCAAAAATACTGTTACTTTTATACTTCTAAGTTACGTAATTATGATTTAAAAAAAAAATATTTGAAATGACAAAACGTATCTATTTTCCTCATACAAGCATTGAATCAAAGTCATGGCTGTTATGATGAGCAACTTGATTTGACTAAATATGACACTTCTTTTTCATTGCAGCCTTAATGACTTCCACAAGACACAATTTATTATTACCACCGTGCTCTTTACACTGGGACTGTTCGGGAACATTTCCATTATTCTTGCTCTGAGAGGATTGAAAAGCATTACATCCATACTAACTATCTACTTGGCGATCATAGATACTCTCTCTCTGATGAGCAAAGACATTGCCGATGGCTTGATCTATTTGAATACAGAAAACTTTGGCACTTTGTACTGCGTAGAATGGCACATCCCTGTCAATGTGTTTGTCCTCCTAGGGAACTGGATTCTAGTCTTACTGTGTACTGAACGCTTTATCTTAATCTTTTCACCTTTCCTTTATCGTTCTATGGTAACAACCAGAAGAGTGCACGTTACTATGGCAACAATGCTAATCATTTTTGTTGTTTTTTCCGTTGTCCTCCATTTTACGACGACGTCTGATGACTCGCTGAATCAATGTATGATGTTGAATATATCCGTCAACGTGCGTAGCATTATCATGTTTGTTCTGGTGTATATAGCGCCCATTTTATTGACCAGCGTTCTTACCGCGTCAGTCATAGCAAAGCTTCATTTTTGTAGACAGAAATCCGTACATGTCGGTAAATCAAATATTCGCCAGAAATTGGAAGGATCGTTAAGCCGGATAATGTTAAGTACAGCCATTTTGTTTGTTACACTAACCTTTCCAGGAACGATCTATTTCTGTCTGATTTGGCCTACTTTAGACTATCAAGGTGTGAACACAGTTCTTGATATAACCCTCACTCTGTTCATTGATTCAACACATATTTTAAATTTTGTGGCGTATTTGATATTTGTTGAACCATTTCGAAAATCTTTTAGACGAATAATGACAAGAGGACCAATGTAGGTTTACCGCGAGATTTAAATAATTTAATACTATAATACTAAATACTACAGTTTCACCAGCATCCCCTTCACACTTTCCAAAAGATATTCTTTTTGAACCAAATTTTTATAACAATAAGATGGATTCTCGATTTTACATAGAGTGCTAAAAAGAAATAATAAAAAAGCATAGATGGCTGAACCAGACCTTGCTTTGGAAAACCCAATAGACTGTTACTAAAATTTTGTAGAATTATTCATTTGAATTCTTCTGCGCCGTCCTTGCAATTTATTTCTGAAGCATTTAATTGCTTAAGCCTTTTTTTTTTTTTGTTACATATTTGGCTTATACAATCATCGTCCCAAAGGCAACTGCACTGGTGGATAAACAGAGGATAAACAGCAATGACTGAGAAGGATCCCAGGTGCATGGGCGTAGCCAGGAGGGGGGGCTTCGGGTTCAACCCCCTTACCTAGAAATGAAATCCTCGGAAAAGGGGGGGGATTATATGACTGATTTTTAGCTTTGATTTTGTTTATTTTAGGAGAGATTTTAATACTAAACTACCACTTGCCCCAGCGCAGCCAAGAGGGTTTTGAGTTTAAAACCCCCTACCTTGGGGTTTTGCAGTTCTATCCCACTCTTCTATAAAACAAAACAAACAAAATAATAATGTAAACGAAGATTCCCAAATTCTAATAACATAGTTATACACGTGTCTGCACAATTGAAAATGTAATTGTCTGTCTGTTTTTGTATAAAGATATTTCGAAAAGTATTTAAATGTTTCTGTTTTACAATACCTCTATTCAAGTCACCTCTTCGTGAAACCTGGACTCAACAGGATCCTTGACAGCTGATCTCAAAACAGCCCTAACGATTTTCTTATAAATTTAACAATAGATGTAAATCGCTGAGAAAAGAATTATCACTAGCTCGATGGCCACACGGGAAAAACTCTTGTTTGATCGTTTTAATTTTTCAAAGTAAAAAATAAATAAATGTAAATTTGGCTGGAGACTATATCTAGGTCTAGAGCCAACATGGCATAGTCAGCTGTATTACCGTATAACTGAGTAAATTCAAATGTGTTTCAATTTATTAAAGTTTATAAGCGTTGCTTATATTTTTAGGTAAACCTAGCATAGATCACAGCTAGATTCTATATCTAGAGGTAGGCCTACAGAAGTCTATATCAAGTATTACATTTGGATGTCTATATCATGATTATATCAATGATAATCGCCAATGTTCGAATTTCCGATGGCTCAATTGGTAAATGCACACTTTTACACAACTGACGGTGTCAAAATCACAAATTATTTTATTATATAATGTATTTTATTTTAATTTGTATAATGGAATATATTTTTCTTGTTACATTTGTTGGACCTATTTAATAAATAAATAAATGTTTCTCTCTCTGTCTCTCTCTCTCTTTCTATTCATTTAATTGTGTATATATTTATTTTGTATGATCACAAACAAATGTATTTAAATTCGTTTCTAACTTTCACCTTGTGTAAATATATGTAAGCCTTACATTTGAACAAAAAATATGTTCAAGTTTATGATTCTTCATATTAATAAATTTATTTTGAAACATTTAAATGAACTAATAAATCTTTAATTTAATGTAATAAAAATAGATACAAATAGATGTATTTTACTGTCTGTACAAAAATATATTTCATTTTTGAATGTATCAGTAGCTTTCGTTTAGCTTTTTTTTTTACAATAACTCTATTCAAGTCACAACTTCATGGAACCTGGAAACAGAAACCTTGACCCGGATTTAAAAACTGCTCTAACGATTTTCCAAGAAATTTGACAGTTAATATATATATCATTGAGAAAAGAATTACTAACTCGTTGACCACAAGGGGAAAACAACAGTTTGACTGTTATCTTTTTTTAAGTAAAAAAAAAATAATTTAAATTTGACTAAAAAACTCGATCGAGGTGTATATCTAGCATAGGTTTTGAAAGGACTATTGCGCAGTTGTCATATTGCAAGACGAAAAAACAATTTTTTTAATTCGGATAATATCCTAGCAATGGAATTGAGATGCTACAGAAAGATCCAAGGAATCACATTCAAAGACCGCATCACAAACGAAGACATTAAAGATAGGGTTATTACAGCGTTTCGACTGTTTCGACCCCATGATGACCTAAAAACTATTCCCCCCCCCCCCCAAAAAAAAAAAACGCATACTAAAACTCTATAGCTATATTACTATGTCTTCAAAGCTCGAAAAGACCTTCCTTTAGGGAACAGTACCAGGAAAAAGAAGAGGCAGACAAAGAAAGCGATGGGAAGACAACATAAAAGAAAAGACGGTTCTATCCAAGGCTAAAGAAAGAGGAGGGAAGAAAAAAATCTTGTGTGGTCCCCCAACGGTTCAACAGACTAAGATATAGGTGAAGGAATATACTTAATAGACACACACTGAGTTAACTTAGAGCTGACTAAAACAGGATACTGAACGGACAGACAATAAAAGTTTTTCCCTGGCAGCGTTTTTGTTCCGTAGTGAAGAATGTTTGCCAGAAATAGAACTGGAAATCTCTTGAATGAATTTTTTTTGTGCAGACTGCATAGTGGCGTAGCGTATGTAAAGGTGAGACATGATCGCACAAGTGAAACCTAAAGGTACATAACACTTTAGAGGGCTGTTGTGTGGCATGCTTCCCACACAGTCGTCACAATGGTGACAGGTTTAAACATTGCCCACTGCCATCCCCCAAAAAGAAGGTTTCAGCTAGGAAAAAAATATTTATTTCCGGAGAAACTTAAAAGTTAATATATCCTTCCAAATTCCTTATTCTTGTTGATCAATTATTTTAAAAAAAAACGTCTTTTATCTGGATATAGTTCTATATATATAACAAGGTCTAACACAATAGATCTAGATCTAGAATATTGATTCTGAAAAAAAAAAAAACCCGGCTTTGCATTTTCCTTTGGAATGAAAATATAAATGAGAGCTGGAGAATCTAAATGTAACTTTGTAATAATTAAATTAATAAAGCTTATACTTACTGCTGGACAGTTTTGAACTGGCCAATATGCACAGAATCTATACACTTCTGAGAAAGAGAAGACTGTCGCAACTATTGAATTAGTTGTATAGTAAATATGTTTACATTCTAATAGCGCCGCTTTCATTACCTATTGATGACGTAATTCGTGCTATTTTATTTTCTGGTGTAGTAAGTGATCTCCCCTTGTCGCTTCGTCATAATTTCTTATGATGTAAAAACTTTCGTAGTTGATCGTTTGGTTCTTTTCCCTCCATCTTGAGCTGTAGAGCCAAGCGGTGTTTTGTGAGGGCTTGACTTCTCCTGATGCTTATGTTACTGGGTAGCCTTAGCGTTGGCCTTGGTAGATATTCTTAAAGGATTATCTTGACCCCTTTTCAGGGTGAGTTTTATTTCACATTGTATAGTTATTTTTAGTATGTATTCGTATTTTGTGATTAGATTAGAAGATAAGAAGAATCTGTTCTTTATCTTTCTATAGGGTCTCAGGTTTCAGGAGTGAAATCGCGTCTCATTTTTAGGTTTCAGGACTGAGGTTTTCATCTCAGGTTTTTCTGTCTGATGTTTCAAGTTTAAGTTTGAGTTTTTGAGTTTTGGCACATCGGCACAATTTATGCCATGTCGTGCCCATAATCCTACGAGTCTGAGGTTCCAGATTCCAGATTGCGGGTTGCTATATTCAGACCTGGTGGTACTTTGTGAAGTTTTGATGCTACTATCAACTTTGCCTACTGATTGTCGGTGAACAGTATCTTGGATAGAAGCTATTTGGAATGTCATCAACATGTGTTTAGCAATGATCCTGATTACAGAATCTTTATCTTGAAGTGGAACATGGAAAAGGTCAATATTGTTTTCTTATCAATACTATTAACTCTTTCTCTCCGTAGTTATTTTCCCACATTTCGACGGAATTCTTCATTTTGCCCATTACTATTTCACTCCCCTGTTAAAATTAAGCTTCAACAGCTTTGTCGTTTGTTATCAGAAAATGTTTTATTTGGTATAGAGTTAAAGGGAAATGCATGCTTTTTTTATAGAACACATAGTGAAATTTATAAAGTTAAACATTAATTTAATTTAATGAGGTCAAATCAACGTTGGTATCGTCAATTAGGAGAGAGAAAGAGTTAAGCATTGATCTTGAATCATATTATACTAAATCATACTATATATATACTTGTATTCATATCATTATCATTATTCAGATATCCTAGATCTATCATTGTATAAATATCATTGTATTAAATTTATAATTTAAATTTAAGTCAAGTTAAGTCAAATTTAAAAATAATCTTGCTACAAGAGACGAAAAAACATTGGCCAACGAGTTAAATGATTTCTATTGTCGCTTCGACACGAAAGATTTTAATTATCTAAGACTCAAAGCCCTTGAGGATGTCAATGTTAACAACTGCTTAGAATTAGCGATTACTAAAGAGCAAGTTTGTAACATTTTCAAAAACGTCAACCCAATGAAAGCTGGTGGGCCTGATGGAATAAAAGGGCGAATCTTAAAAGAATGTGCTGAACAACTAGCTGAACCTTTCCAAGATATTTTTTCTACTTCATTACTAAACCATGAGATACCACCTGTGTGGAAGTCATCTATAATTGTACCTGTGCCAAAGGTTTCCAAACCGAAGGAAATGAATGACTATAGACCTGTTTCACTTACTTCCATTGTGTCTAAATGTTTAGAAAAATTGGTTAAAATGTTTCGTCTGAATGATCTTTGTAATAAGTTAGACCCTTTACAATTTGCTTACCAAAAGGGTAAAGGTGTAGACGATGCCATCCTAAATATTTTAAACTGTGTCTACAAACATCTGGACTTACCGAACACTTATGTAAGATTGCTCTTTATGGATTTCTCATCAGCTTTTAACACTGTACAACTTCATTTACTCATTGAAAAGATGAAAGCGTTGCAGATTAGTCCATACATAATACTATGGGCTAATGAATTTTTGACCCAGAGAGCTCAGAGGGTTAGGGTAAACAATGTTATATCTAATGAACGCATAGTTAACACAGGGGCGCCCCAGGGGGCTGTAACATCGCCATTGTGGTTCATTTTGTACACCAATGATTTTCAATCCGATAGTTCTTGTTGCTCCTTCACAAAATTCGCTGATGATGCGGCTCTTCTTGCCCTGCTCTCAGAGAGCTCAGACGTAAATGAGTATTTCAAAGAACTAGAACACATAAAGGAATACTGTAAAGATAATTTTTTATTATTAAATGTAAGAAAAACCAAAGAAATGATAATCGATTTTCGTAGGGAAAAGAAGGAAAATGATATTGTTTCTGTAGCTGGAGAGACTATTGAAATTGTGCAAACCTTTAAATACCTTGGTACTATCCTAGACAATAAACTAAATTTTACTGCAAATACTGATTATATCAGCAAAAAAGGGCAGCAAAGATTACGACTACTAAGAAAACTGTCCTCGTTTAATGTTAGCGAAAAGGCCTTGGCTATGTTTTATCACGCTCACATCTGCAATATTTTAAGTTTCAATATTATTGCCTGGTATGGCAATCTGAGCATCAAAAATAAAAATAAACTTAATAGAATCCTAAATGCTGCTGGCAAAATCATTGGCAAAAAAACAAACCCCATTTGGGCAGTTGTTTGAGACAAACATCTATAAAAAAGCTAACAAGATCCTCGAAATAAAGAATCACCCTTTGTGTCAGGATTTTGTGATTTTACCATCACAAAAGAGATACAAGACACCGATAGCAAAGACAAACAGACACAAAAACTCTTTTGTTCCCCTGGCAATCAAATCATTAAATAAGAACAATCTGGTATAAACTTTGTCACATGTAAATTATGAGTGAGTCTGGTGTGAATGTACACTTTGGTTTCTTATAGTTATAATGTTTTTTGTTTGGTGTAATGCACAAATTGTAAGACAAATTTCCTTACGGATAATAAAGATTATTATTATTATTATTATTATTATTAAATCATCATACACATCGTTTATTAGTTTATGTACAACTGGGTGTGTATGGTGTGGCTGTCGGGCTGAACTTGTGCCTAAAATATTACAAATTATAAAGTAATTATAACACATATAAACATTAAAATTAATATTAATTTTAATGACTAGACACATTAATACTTAATAATAATTCAGTAATGAAATATTAAGACCTGACAAAGACTGCGCTGGCTCGAACATGTCAACCGCATGCCAGATGGAAGAATCCTTAAAGACCTGCCTTAGTCAAGAGAAAGAAAAAGAAAGCTGCCCAAACAGCTAGCCCTAAAACAGATGCGTATTCATGCATGAACTGTGGCAAATTCTGCCGCTCGAGAATTGGTTTGATTAGTAACAACAGATTCTTCCCCGTCTCAAGAAAAGGCCAAAACCAGTGACTCATTTGGGGGCATCCATTGTCTTCGAGACAGAAGGAGTCGATTAACAAAAGCTGCATTGTTACTTCATAGTGACAGCTACATGTTACAGCTGCGCGAAAACCATGCTATCTCTAATGCCAATGTTTAGATTAAATAAGTACAAAACAATTACATTCAAATGCAAATTTCAGCAATAAGTCATTCATAGTTTTTCGTTTGTGAACGTAATTACATTATTGTCCACTAAAACGTGACCTCAGATCGATCTCATTGAAACATATATAAGTTTAGATTAAGATTTTGTAACCTAGACCTAGTAAAAAACATTGTTAACTATCAGGGCTGGCCTTAAAAATTGAGGGGCCCAATTAAATATATGCTTGCGAGGCCCCTCTTCTACAATTTTTACAAAAAATAACTATCATTATTAATTAGATTATTATATAAACATTTATTATACAACATACACAAGAAACAACTCAAATGCAGTAGGCGCAAGTGACTTACTTTAAGATAAGTTAATCGTACGATACACTAATTATATTGACCCATTAATTTCTACATCTTTAGAACCTGTGACAAAAGATTTGCCTGATAGTGATATGCCCTAAAATTACTGAAAGTCAAAATCCTAGTCTTCACCGAGATTTGAACCCAGTACCCAGAGTTCTGAAGCCAAGCACTTAACCACTCAACGGGTAAATGACTTATGTTGTGGAAAGTAAAGATGGTTGGTCGTTGTGCTGGTCACATGACACCCTGCTAGTTAACGGTTAGTCATAAAAAGAGACTAATCAATTTTTGCCTTTTAGATAGAAAGGCCTGAAAAGGGACTTTTTAAAAAATTAGTTTAAATGTTCCATTGCTGGAGTCACTTGGCTAATTTCTTCGTTGACATTTTATAAAATGTCAAACTATATAATTTCTTTTTACCCTAATACTAATTTCCCTAATCGCTATATATGTTATAAATAAATGATTGGATACCAATTGGCTTATCATTGTTGACACGAGAGATTTTGTTTTTCTGCAGTTTGGTGAGTACTTCGGTTTGGTGCCAACTCTTCTCTAATCAGTTCCGCTGTAAGTATGTTACTTTAGTTCTCTGTTTAAACATGAACTACGCTAAAATAAGTGAAAATTGTATAAGTAGGTATAGTCATATGGTAATTATAACTCTCTCTCTCTCTCTTTCTTTCACAATTAGCATAGAGTATTTAAATGTATAATAGTTTCTTAATTACTTCCAACAAAACAGAAAAACCCTTGTCTTGTTTGGTTCATTTAATTCCCTTTGGACACTTGACCAATCACGACTCTGTAGGTACGCGATAGCACTTGCTCTTAAGCTATTAGATAACAAATAAATATTATCCACACACGTGTAATTTATCTGAATTGTAAAATAGTTTCTATGAGTTTTAAAACCCTTCACTATATCTTCCTGTTTGAAGTAAACTTAAGATTGGGGTTATATTACTATAGAAAGTAAATTCCATTGTGTTTTGTTGAAAATTCTGAGATTTTGATATTTAATATCCCTGATAATTACAAGTGACACATAAACAAGAGGAAACGATACCAGTCTTAAATTGTCATGTAATTTGGGCGCCAAATGAAAATCTTTAAAAAAAATATTAGTTGAATGTATGAGCAAGTAAAAATTCTATTTTGTTTAACTTGTATTTGAATGTTATTATTATTTTAGTGTACGTCGGTTGAAATGCCTCTGATCTTGATCTTGGAAAATTAAGCTTTTTTTTTCTGAAATAAGTTTTAAGAGATAAAATATATAGACCTAGTTATTTAGAGTTTATACCTTTTTATACGTGTACCTCCCAAACATCTTCCACTGCACAACTCCCCATAAAAATGTCTTTTAGGTTTCGATTATCTGATATTCGGATTACAAGTTCAGCCAAACTTAGGTGGAACCTGGACAATAGATAATGATATGTGTAGGACTTCACAGTCCAGTAAGTGATGAGACAAATAAAATGTCCTTGTACTGACCATACCCAATGTTCCTCAGACAGTCCTACACTTCCTGGACTCAACGTGTTTGGTCATGCCAAAAATCCGTCAAAAGTTACATTGTGTGGGTTTTTCTTTTTAGAGCTTGGACCCAAGGTTTGTAACTCTCTTCCCATTGATCTCAGACAAGACAACATGCTTCACATTCAAGAAGAACAAGTAGTATTCACACGACACTAAATAGAAAGGCCGGACTTAAACATTATGATCAAGAAGTCATGGAAAAATCACTCTTTTATTTCTACAAGTATGACTAGAGTTACCCCGCGTAACGTTAGCGGCGAAAAATATAGGTTGGGGGGAGAGAACAAGTAATCTACTCTGTATTCTCCCGTCAATAAATAGCAGGGTCACACTTCACCATTGTGGGGCCCAATGTGAAACGGATTTCGCGGGGCCAAGTTTGGTTAGGGATATAGATAATGAGTAAAAATTAAGAGTTTGTATTCGAAAATAAATGCGTCTTTGCATTTTATTCATTTTTTACTAGGTACAGAATTACTTTACGATACTTGCGTGTAGCGAAGTCATACAGTATATTAGAAAAATTCTATTTCCAACATAGATCACGCTTAATAGCAGGAATTACCAAATGTTTTAATCCATCTACGAGAATTGTTGACCTCCTTTAATAGTTTGAGGCGCTAGAAGCTTCTTTCACCAGATTCCACAATTACGGGTATTACATAATGCCGTTTTTTTTAATCGCGCGTAGGATTTACGCTTTTCATATTGAATGACACCCCAAAGAGACAATTTTTGTTTATATATTTCAGGACGTGATCATCTTCTTTTTTGAAGTAACGTCTGTATTATATAAGATAATACTTATGAATAAATTATACAATTATGAAAATAACATATTTCAACATAATATTTTTTTTGTGTGCTTTTTTTTAGGTAATTTGAATACATTTGAAACAGATAAAAATTTGATAATCATCACAATGTGGGGGATAAATGAGACGTATGAACTGAACACCTCCTCATTAATATTAGAGTCAAATTATACCATTCAGCAAAATAGGTACGTTATTTTATATATATATATAATCTAAGAGAAGCAACTTCTATTTAACAAAAATTGTATATACGTGTTACAGTTGTAGGTCTACTGAGTTGGATACTTACTCCGTATCGGTGACAAGCGTAAGCACTATTTTTCTTCTCACCGACATAAAAGAAAGCATCTGACATGACCTCTAGAAGAGACAGCTGGAGAGCGTTCATGGTAATCGCGGGACTCACATTTGAGTGAAACAAGGATCCTTGCTAAGACAGACGCAGACGACGATAAGGCAACTTAAATAGACCCTATGTAAACAATGTTTTTTATTGCATAAGATGTGGCAATATATGTAAGTCGTGACGCAACTGGATTGTATTGTCACGTGAAACACTGTGTACAAATTTTTTCCGCACACAAAGACCAAAAACACAACAAAAAACAAACAAACAAATAAACAAACAAAAACACATTTATACAAACAATAGATATGTTCTGTAGAATATCCATCATTTTCTTATATTTAGCTGCCTATGTAATAAAATACTATATATTTTATGTTACAGCCCTAAGAATGTCTTGAAGACAAGATTCGTTATTACTTCAGTACTGATGACCTTTGGACTGTTTGGAAATACTTCAATTATCCTTGTTTTAAAAGGATTCAAAGGCGCCACATCTATACTAACAATGTACATGGCAGCTTTCGATAGTTTGTCTTTAATAAGTAAAGTTGTCGGGTACGGCTTGGTAAATTATAGCAAAGACTTTGGATATTTGTTTTGTACAACAAGTTCGATCCCGATGCATTTTTGTGTGACCACTGCCAACTGGACTTTAGTTTTGATATGTATTGAACGTTTTAGTTCCGTTTTTTTTCCTTTTCAATATCGTTTCATTGTTTCACCAAGAAGAGTGCACGTTACTATGGCAACACTAATTTGTACTCTCTTTGTGTACTCTATTCTTTTTAATGCTATGACACAAAGCTATGACGACTCATCAAAAAGATGTATCGTGATAAACATATCATCTAAAATACACGTCATTCTATTAAATTGTATAGGTATAGCAGGGCCCTGTCTTTTCACATTTTCATTCACAACTCCAGTTATTATTAGACTTAAGTTTGTACAAACAGATTTTCGACAAAAATCATATCAACGTCAAAAATCTGAACGCTTATTAATGAGACTTATGCTGAGTTCGGCCATTTTGTTTGTAATTCTTTCCATGCCAGCATTTATTTATTTTATTTTTATCAGTCCTTTTATACAAAATGAAGAAATTATTCAAATCGTAGGTATTTTTATCAGTCTTCTTTGGGATTTATCCCACACTTTCAACTTTGTGGTTTACTTAATATTCGTTAAAGTATTTAGGAAGACATTTGCACAAATCATTTGTAAAAAATCAAGAAAAGTTTAATGCCACAAAAGGTGTGGAGTTTCAAAAATCTTTTGGACATAACACACTTCAGAGAAACGACTATGTTGAAGTTTCGTAAAGAGAGAGAGAGAGAGAGAGAGAGCACCGTACCCTTTAAAATACGGTTAGATTCTTCTTCTTCTTCTAGCCAGCTTTATTGCTGCTTATCTGTGAGCTCTTTTGCAGACTGTGCCAAGGAACTACGGTTATATTAAAACGGTAAAACATTCCATTGTAAAAATGTAACATATGTTGCAATGTTTCCATAAGAAGTTTAGGGAAAATAAAACCTTACAGTAAAAAAAAAGTACGTTATCATTGTGATGTAGTGTTTCTAATGAGATTGTGTCACTAGTACCAACACCTCTTTCCCTCTCTCTCTCTCTCTCTCTCTCTCTCTCTCTCTCTCTCTATATATATATATATATATATATATATATATATATATATATATATATATATATATATATATATATATATATCTGTTAAATAATATACACATATAACATACAATGTATTAAACGTTCCTTTCTAAATTTTACAAATACAATGAAGTCACACAACACAAGAAGAATAGCATTAAGGTTCACCTGAACTCACTTTACCAGTTTGAACTTGATTTATTTACTACTTCCGCTAATTATATGAAAATAAGCGATCACAAGGTGGTCAAAGAAAACGCTTCTCTGAAAGCCTTCAGCATTGACCCAGCCACCTGAGAGACGGAAACACATGATAGAGCAACATGGCGACGCGCTGTGTAAACTGGCGCACAACTTACAGAGGACAAGAGAACAGAACTGGCAGAAGAAAAGCGTCAGAGAAAATCAGTCATTGACACTACCTCAAGCTGGAATAACCTGCCCAGTGAGCAGCTGAACATTACGGGCTCACATAGGTCTTACCAGCCACATGAGGAGGTATAGAACCCACTGGCTGAAAATAATGGGTCATCATCAAACCACGATGGATAAACTATACTCCTTCAAAAACTCACGACTAAACAAATCTAAACAAATCTTCCTTTTTTCTACTTTTACACTCGTACCTTCCAGAACGTACAATTTTCTTCCTCAAGACTTTTCCTTTCTGTCCTTTTCTAGAGCTGCGTCAGGGATTCTCTGTTTGGTTCATTATTAATGAACACGTGAACAATGCGTGATTTTTCGTTAACCTGAAATTTTGAGAATAAGGTCACAGCTAACTTCCGCTTCGATTCGTGACAATCAGAAATATGAGTTCTGTAACATTTGCACTTTAGAAAACTTTCTTGGTGATTTCTAACATGTATTGATTAGATTTTATTGTCTAGCCGTATTGAAATATCGTCTCGTTGTTAGACAGCATTTTATGTTAAATTATAGTTTAAGATCAAATATACGCTGCCTTTTTCTTATCTCCAAGCTGGTGTTACACAACTTACAATTACGTGATTTGACCCTACGATGACCTGCTAACTATTGTAACAACACAAACTAAAACTCTATGGTCTTTTTAAAAGGTGTTCGGGGCTCACAAAGACCCTCCTTCAGGGAACAATACCAGGAAAAAGAAGAAGAGAAAGAGAAAGCGATGGGAAGACAACATAAAACAATGAATGGGCCTGCCATTGAAAGAGGCTCTATCGAAGGCAAATGACACAGAAGAATGGAGAAAGATGGTCAAAAAATCATGCGTGATGCCCCAACGGTCCAACAGATCACAAAAAATGTCGTGGCATCTGTAAAAGATATAAATAAAAGTTGTTGTAACAAAGATGTATGGAATATTTTCAAAAGTAAAAATAAAATTCCATTATCGGGCTAAAGGTCTAGTTTACAAGACAGTGTACGGTGGAGACACATGGGATGCAAGGCCAATAAAATTAATCTTATAAGAATTATTAGATTTAAGGGGAGGGTGTTGACAGGATACCCTTTGCACAATAAAAGACGCACGGTGTCTAGGCCTGATGTAGGACAGAAGTTCTGTGTTTATTTGGGGCACAGCTTGTGCTGACATGAACACGTGTTGAGTGTATTATGCAAGGTAGTCGAGTGTATGTAGGACGTATATTGTTTATTACACTCTATGTACATTGATGATACTTTTGCTTATGTTGCGAAAATATAGATACCTTTAAGTATATTTAGTTGTATTTACCTATGTAATACTGATTGCCTGTTTTAATAAGGGACACCAAATTCATGATGGTATCTTTTTCGATAGCGTAAGTTTTCGTAGTTAACAAAAATAATTTACGTCATTTATCATATAATGCAAATATCCATATAAAACCTTTTAAATGTGTAATTGATAGGTTTATTTTTAGTTTATGGTAGGCTAAAACCAGCAATGCCCGACATCTATATTATAAAGTAGAAAGTAAGGCGTATGTATGTATGTATGTTACGAATAGAAATCAAAACCGATTGACCAATCTTGATAAAACTTAGCATAAATGTTCCTTGGGTACTAACTTAGACCGTAGTGTATGTATTGTAGCCCTAAAACAAATTTAAGACCCTAAAAAAAGTTTTCCAACTAAATGAAAGCATTATAACTTCATCGATCTAGGCGCTTGAACTTGGCTTGGCTTACCTACCTAGAAGGGGGCTCGAGGTTCGACACCCGACTCGGGCAGAGTTGTGTTTACTGAACGCCTAAAGGCAGCTCGGAAAACAAACTCCTAGATACCCCCTCCCCCCCCCCCCACTGGTCCACAAATGAGATTGGACCAAAAGCGCTCTGAGCATGCTATAAGCATGAAAGTAGCGCTATATAAAAGCTATAATAATAATAATAATAATAATAATAATAATAATTACATGAAAAGATTGAAAGGATCTAGATCTAGATCTAATTTTAGAAACTACACTTTGCGCAGATAGTTTTTTACTCTGACACATGAAAATACGAAATATTGATTTCATTATTTAATAAAATTAAGCTTCAATTGTGTGTTTCAAATGTATTTTTTACATAAATTTAGAATTTCTGACGAACATTCTTTCATTAGACATTACGTGAAATGTTACACATCTCTCTATTCCTTGGTCTAAAACTCTAAATTCACTCTAAGATGATCAGAGGCATAGCTAGGGATTTGGGGGCCCGGGAGGGACTGACCTCTTTGGGGGCCCGGTAGGGACTGACCTATTTGGTCACCCCTCGCATTTTTACATTTGACATCATGACATGAGATAATGCACTTTATAAATACATACGCCTATATTCAAATTGGTACAGTATATCAGTAAAATTAACAATAAATAATCATTAAGACTCTTTTAATGAATAATACGTTGTTTATAGGCGAAATAATGCACTAGTGACAAATCTCAATTTATATCGCTTCACGTCGTGCTTTCTGTGCAGCAAAGGTCAAAGGTCATCTATAACATCATCTACATCGATACTGTCTAGTAATATAATTAAAAAAGTAAAATGAAATTATTCTCTCTCTATACCATCAAGTAATTGAAGAAAAGTGTTTATACTTATTTAGCTAAATGTGAACGTCAGTGAAACGGTGCTATCAAAAAAGCCGTCATAAAAAAAATATAAGTTCGTGTAACACAAATTAATCTGTGGTCTTTTTTGAAAGAAATAGCATTAATCTTAGAAATGTATAAAACAGAGGTCTGATAAATCAGCCTTAGATAATTAGAGGCCTAAGGCGAAGTGAATTTGAAGGCCCCAAGTGAAATAAAAAAAATAATTTTAAGTAACAGAGAAAAAACTATGCAATTTATTAAAAAACCTGACTGTCTATGTCTAAATCAACAAATAACTGACTTTGTGTTGGCCACATGACACCCTCGTTAACTGTGGGCCACAGAAACAGATGACCTTTATATCATCTGCCCTAAAGATCTCAAGGTCTGAAAGGGAAACTTGACTTTTTTACTAGGTCACATCGTGCACTTGATATGACCCACTATATTTGTGTACAGCGTCAACCTGTAGCAACTTTATAGTACATGACTAATATAGTCAGACCAATTTCTACATCTAGCCCCAACTTTACCTGTTGTTGAGATTTAGGCTAGGGGAGGGAATCTCATTGTTATTAGAATTTAATCAGAGAAGTCTCATTGTCTGACGAGTTAGGGACAATGAACATCTGTGCTGTTTAATTATCTTCTATTCTACATGTATGGAGCTCATCTCTCACAAAACACAAAACACTTGCCGCGAAGTCTCGCCTACATGCAATCCTTAAAGTAACCAGAAGTTGACAAGTAACGGAAAACGTTGAACATTAAGATAAGTTTAGAGACTATCGACCTTGTAGAGCACACACTTACATCTAAAGATCATTTAGCAACCAATACTAGAGGAAACATTTCTGTTCTTGTGTTGACAAGTTGAGATTTCACAAACTGAAAATAATATTAAAACTATTTGTCATCGTTGCCTTCTATGTGTTTCAAGTCGGTTCGCTAAAACAAATTATTTGATTGGATTTTCATCTGTCTTCTACTACCAGCATTTCTAGATCCAAACATCAATTTCGTTCTGCATAAAACTTTGTGACAATATAAGCGAGATGCTAAACAACAATTTCTACATACAGTAAATAGTAGGATGGCTTGCTCAGATGACAAAGTTCTCTAGGCACTTAACAATTCATTACTTTGACATTTATGAAAAGGTTTACTGGATACATTTTTCATGCAGATTAATTTTCCTAATTGTTTTATTTGTTAGAGAAAAATAAATTCGTATGTTTGGAACACCTTTGTTGTCATTGATATTGTACTCCAGAAGAAATAGTAGATTATTTTGTTCGTGGATCTGTCCTAGCTGTTTCTCTTAAAGTAAATCATTGATACTATCATCGTATCACTGCTCAGTTCCGCTGTAAGTATATAAGTATTATTCTCTGCTAGAAATATAGATAGTAAACTATGCATACATTTATGTCACACTTTCCTAATAGTCCCACATGCTGAACCCATTTTATAAGCAATTCCATTTTTTTAAAATGACTCAAATAGTAGGATCTGAGTATCATCTGAGTATTGTACAATATTAAAAATTGATTTTGAAATTTTAAAAGAAGATTATTAAATTTTAAAATTACTATCTTCTTATTCCTTTAAATAAAAATAGTAACAAGATTGTATAATACTGTCAGAAATTTTTTAGATGACAGCTGAGCGAAATTAAATACAACGCATTGAGATTTCAGATTTTGAATGAAGAAACTTCGAGTCAGATCCTTGGGAGATATACGTTCTTTTCTATCAATGTTTATTAAATGTTTTAAATTCGGGCCTATTCAACCCGGGGCGGCTCAAAGCAAAATCAAAAATAAAATCAGCAGTAATCAGGGACTTGCTATTTGCTGACGACTGTGCCCTAAATGCCTAGCTCTGAAAATGATCTGCAGAGCTTCGTCAGTGACTTCTCAAGAGCATGCTCAGACTTTGGTCTTACCATCAACACAAAAAAGACTGAAGTCTTATATTTACCTGCTCCTGGGAAAGCCTACTCGCATCCAAGCATCAAGATAAATGGACATGCTATAAATGCAGCGGACAGATTCACATATCTTGGCAGCACAATCTCCAGAAACGGTAAGATCGATAATGAAATCGACCTGCGCATCGCCAAGGCCTTCGAATCCTATGGCAGATTGTCTAAAAATGTCTGGAATAGACGATGTATCACCACAAACACAATGCTAGGGGTCTATTGAGCCGTCATCCTCCCTACTATGCTCTATGCCTCAGAGACATGGACAGTGTACAGAAAACATGCAAAGAAACTGAACCACTTCCACATGACATGCCTAAGAAAAATACTGAATGTCAAATTGCAAGAAAAAAACACCAGATACTGAAGTCCTTCGAAGAGCGGGTCTGCAAAGCATCCACAAAATCCTGATGCAGTCCCAGCTACGATGGGCAGAATGGAAGACCGCCGCATCCCTTAAAGACTTCTGTATGGCCAAATAAGGGAAAGAAAGCGCTCGCACGAAGGTGAAAGAAGACGCTTTAGGGACACCCTCAAAGCTTCTCTTAAGGCGTTCAGCATAGACCCAGCCACCCGACAGAGCATCATGACGTCGCGCTGTGAAAACTGGCAGATTGCTGAGGAAAAGAGAACAATGCTGGCAGAAGAAAACCGCCAGAGAAGAAAAGCAAGGCCAATGACACCAACTCCAGGTGGAATAACCTTCCCAGTGTTCAGCCAAATACTCACATAGGTCTCAGCAGCCACACCAGGAGGCACAAAACCTCAGTGCAATGCCCTCAGCTCCCCTGGATAACAAAAGTGGTTATCATCGAACCACGATGCACGAACTGTTTCCTAAGCCTTTAAAGATGCATCACTTATCAACACTTCTATATTACGTACAACAACAATAAGATATAATTCCTTGCTTTTTACACATTATCCACTATAGATGAGAATCTACAAGGGTTAATATATTTTTTCACAAGCTTTCTTATTTTTATTTTAACAAAAGAACAAAATACATTTAAAAAGAACACATTTATAATCGCCTTTTTCCTCAGGTAGTTTGAGTTCAATGTTTAACGCAAGAACACCTCCACAATGTGGCTCATGAATGAGACGTATGAGATGAACACCTCCTCAAGACCTTCTGTACCCAACTTTACGTTATTGAGTAGGAATAGCAATGAAAGCGAGAAGTAAGTTATTTCAATGTTACAAATACATACTCAAAGTAGATATTTTATTCTTATCAGTTATAATTGACTGACCCGAAATGAGTTTCAAATCAGAAGGACGAAACTGTCCAGAGGCAGGGCCTTTCTGACTGGAAAGAAAAAAAAATAGAAAGCGTTTTGCTATAAGGGTCACTTCAAATATTTCAAAAGGTTTGAGATAAATCTATTTTATGAGTCCTTGACCCTAGAAAGAATTTTATCCTGTGGGCAGGATTGGAAGGTGGCACTTCATCGATCTCCCTGTCGCGAGGCCCCCAACAACAAAGTGATGATTTATTCACACCAGTCCTTTTATGACACACGACTCCTTGAACCAACGTCATAGGTTTCTCGTCCAATGCGAAGGCCGGAGGGACTCTCCTTACTCCTATAATGTACCGAATCAAACCGTAGAAGTACTATCACCATACGTATGGTTCCCTCTGGGAACAGTGCCGCCACTGATAATATTGGGTTAGCGGGCCTTTCTTCCATTCTCACCACGTGCATCTAGAATCTAGAGCATTCTTCTGGCAGCCCACTGGAGGTTCTGCTCGCTTTCATTCTTAGCGTATCTAGTTCCCCGGGCGGACTTTCCACGGAGGTGCCACGTTGAGGCGACGGATATAGAATACTTCTTATAAGGGCTACTAGATTTCACTGCATATAAAAACATACCAATTTTAATATAAAATAATGAAATACTGGCTACAGTAAGTGTATCCTGTAATTCATTGTTTCAATAAAACTATCACGCTCACAAACATTTCATTGACTTTTCAAAACACTTTTTTTGGATTGCCCGTCCTTCATTATCAGTGCATTCTGGTACAATTCCTTTGCGGACATGTGGGGTGAGGGAGTGTCTGTTTTCGGCCGATAAATTAAATTGACTACTCAAACTGGAGCCAAGTCAAATAAACATTTCCCTGGTACATAAAGATTTAAATATGTGCCTCTTTCGACCTTTTTTTATTTTTACAAAGCTTAAATCAACTCACTCTATCTGTCTTTCTTTCAGTCTGTCTGGTTAAAAGTATGAACATGTTTTTTCTCCCATTTCCAATTCCTAGATCAAGTTAAAACTTTGCATAGCTTTTTTTGTTTGATATGGAAATAAGGGTACTAAATGCTACTTAATGAGAAATATGGATGTATATTTGGATTTAATCCCTTTATTACGTGTTGACACTTTTTTATTTTTCACTTCCCATTCTAGGATAAAGTTAAAATTTTGCATAAATATTTATAGTCGATGACTATACAAGAATCAATTCAAAAATTAACCAGCTAATTAATCAATTAATGCTAAGTAATTCATTTTGTTATTTTACATGAGAAAGGGAGCTAAACACTGTAATTCTTGGATAAATGGCTGTAATTAGTGGTTCTCTCTCTTAAATAAGCTTTGCTTTTTTTTTCACAGTATTCTTTTTTTCTATTGCTTGTTTAGATTCGGCTCTATGTTTCTTTAATTTGAAATGTCTTCAAAATTGTGTTCTTTAGTTTGAGCATTGTTTCACACACACACACACATACACACTCAGACACACACAGAGGCTGACAATGCACATAAACATTGTTTACACACACACACACACATGCACATGAAAATTGTTTCTCATTGTAATGTCTGGTAAGTTTTCTACAATGTGAGGTTTTTATTCAACATCAAACTTTTTGTTTTGTTGCAGCACTAGGAGTGACGTGCTTCGAAGATTGACGATTACCTCAGTCCTGCTTGTATTCGGCGTCTTGGGGAATACTTCGATTATTCTTGTTTTAAGACGATTGAAAAGCGCAACATCGATACTAACAATCTACATGGCTGTATTCGATACTCTCTCCTTGATGAGCAAAGTCTTGACCGACGTCTTGGACTATTATAATACAGATAACTTTGGATATTTGTATTGCGTTACAATGACCATTCCTATAGTTGCCTTTGTAGCTCTAGCCAACTGGACTTTAGTTGTGATATGCATAGAACGTTTTCTGTCCATTTTTTTCCCTTTTCATTATAAATCTTTTGTTTCGACAGAAAGATTGCACGTTACTATGGCAACAATGGCATGTATTTTTACTTCATACGCCGTTCTTTTCAATGCAATGACAAGAACCTATGATGAGGATTCAAACAAATGTATTCTAATTAATATATCAGGAATCATGTTTTATATCATAATGAACACTGTTGCTTGTGTTGGACCATGTTTATTTTCTACAGTTATTACGATTTTAGTCATTGTAAAAGTACACATTTTCCAAGAGAATTTTAAAAATGTTAACAAATCTAAAATTCGTCAGAGATTGGAAGGCTCATTAAGTCGAATAATGCTTTGTTCTTCGATTTTGTTTAATATTTTAAACTTGCCAGAAACATTTTATTTTAGCTTTTTTTGGCAGACGTATAGAGCTAATCATGTGGTAGAGTCGTTTCTGGTATTTCTTAGAGATCTGTCTCATGTTATGAATTTTCTTGTCTATTTAATATTTGTGCAACGGATTAGAGAATCATTCAGAGAAATATTTCATAGAAGATCAAGGGACGTTTGGAGCGAAATTTGAATCTTTTCTGGTAATTTTATACCAGTGATAACAGTGGCGTAGCTAGGAATTTGCCATCATTTTGTATCGGAGGGGGGGGGGGCTTGACCTCTTTGTGGGCCCCTGTATTTTGCGTAGTATTTAATATTTAATGTAAAATACACACTCATCATTTGGGTTTCCAAATTCTCCGCCTTCCTACCTCCACCTTAGCTACGCCTCTGAGTGATAATGACACTTAATTGTTTTTTTGCAACAAAATGTAAAACAAATTTACAAAAGCTCAAATTGTTTAAAACTAGTGTATGCACATACTGTACATAAAAACGTGATTGTTTCAAAAATTTCAATTGTACATGAAATATTAAAGACTAACAAAGGTGGAGTCATATAAAGATTAAATAATATTACTTATTTATTTTTTTGTTGCTATTCTTGTCAACTTGAACTTCAACATAAAAATAATTAACGAAGAGAGTATGTTTGAATTCAGAGTCCACTCTTGGGTCATCAGTTTGGTAAGTCATGCGGGAAATTGTCAGGTTTCCAAATTTTCAGCACAAATATCCCAAACAATAAGTGTACAAACAACCCTGATTCTTACACTCTTTAGACAACATTGACTAGTTAGTACAAGACGAAATTGTCTCAGACGTGATTGTAATGTTTTGCAGGCTGATGTCATGTTTTGCAGGCTGATTTCATGTTTTGCAGGCTGATGTCATGTTTGGCAGGCTGATGTCATGTTGCAAGACAAATATATTAGGCCAAGTAAAGGTATTCTAACATAATCTGAAAATCTGATGTATTTTAATTTTAATTCTTTAATTTTGACAATACAACAACTCTATCCACTGATTGCTAAAAGTAAAAAGCTATAAAAAAACTGTTGTAGTATCATTATAAAAAATACCCAAAAAGCATGTTTCTTTCCTGGGTTTTATTGATTTAGAATGATAAAACAGTTCATAGCCTAGACTCTAAGCCAGCTTGACACATCCGTACAAAACAGATCACAAAACAAAATAATATATTTTTTTAACAAAATCTAACTCACTATAATAACACAACCGTCGGTCTCACGTTCTGGAGTCTTCTGTCTTAACTAAGACAAAGTGACGACAATGCCACCTATGTTGCATCATTCACAACCAATCGCTAACCTCTTGCATCGTCACCATTTAAACACATACACACACACTCTTTAACCAGGATACATATTACAATGTCTTATCTCTAAGAACCATTTGACTCCTATTTTTACGTAATAAGTTTTCACAGATGAATTATGTGCCCCTAACTACATTGGAAATAGTGCTTGAGAGAAGCAGGTCAATTAAATGGGGTTCACGGATCGCCTTTAAAAGAAAAATGTCTCTGAAAAATAATATTTCGGACTTTGGAGTGGACACAAAATAATAGAAAATAATATTTTGGGATCGTGTTTCAGATTTGTAATAATACATTTTGTTCAACATATCTTTATAATATTTGTGTTCTAAAGCTATGGTAAGTCATTTAAAGCTCTTTTAAAATAAGTGATTAGAAGGAAAAAATACGAAGCAGGATTATCACTCTGATTTTGTATATTATAAGTCTAAATAAAAAGTGAGTTGTAGATCCAATATTATTTATATAATAGTGAAAACTAAGATTGAGAAAAGGTCTCGTAAAAGGCGACGAAGTCATGGGTAATAGGAGAATATATTGTGATTTCTCCACTAAAATGCACTCCCTACCCAATGTAGGGGTCTGTTTTGATAGAAGGGGGGGGCGATCTGCCGTCTCTCCCACCTGTCTACCTGATACAGACAATACAATTCAAATGATATTCGATTTCCGTGAAACATAATTTCTTAATAAAATGAGTTTCATGATAGATGAATAGAATGGAAAATCCTAGGCTACTATCAGCCACTATCAATGAATGAATAAGCTTTTTGAAAACAGCGTTAAATTTTACTAAATCCTGAATTCAAACATTACTAGAATTAATTGAATATGACTTACAACATTACTAGAATTATTTAAACATACTTTTTACATATCAATCTTATCAATGGGTTATATTCAGTACAGCAATATACAAGGGAGGTAAAAGAGGAAAATCGAGGAAATTGATAATTACACTCATTACCTTCCTTTAGTACTAAACATTCTAGGAAAGGAGAAGGCCAAGCTAAACCTACAGAAAACCACAACAAAATGTCTTACTAAAAAACAAAAAGCTCTTCTGCGAGTTGTCAACTTAACCTAACAAATTGTTTTGAATGCAATAAAACGAAGTCTTCAGTTGCTTTGAAAAAGAAATGACACTAGACACGAAAGTCCAGTTCCCTAGCCATAGGGACCTCTAAGTCCAGGTTGTCATTATTTGTTCAATGGATTCGCCTGTGGTGTGACTAACAATAACATTTGAATTAGTGGCATGACAAATACTATAACTTTTATCAGCGCGGAGATAAACATTTAAACCTCTGTGAGTCTTTTCATTCTCAACGTGAATGAGATTATGTTTTAGGATTAGTTCAAATTAAAAGCGTTCGTTATGGGTGCACGTCAACCTTCTCACTTAGATAGCAGAATACAAAAACAAAACAAAACACAAACCAATTTATAGCCTCTTTGTTACACAAGAACCTAGTGACACTGTTTGCATTCCTTACCTGAGTATAAGGAGAAATAATAAGAGTAAAATTTGTTCCTACCGGAACACCGAGATAATTAAACCTTTATTTCCTGAGAGTTTTTTTTATTAGAGATATAGTATTTCTTCACATAAAAATGATATTATAGTGTTTAAAATTTACATACTATAATTCTGAAGATAAAAAATGAAAAAATTCAGACTTTTGTTTCATGTTTATCTTTTTCTAACCATTTGAAAACTGATGGCAAACAAAAAAGTAATCTCTCTGTCCAGTAATGATGTAGCCCCCAATATATTAGATCCAAGTTCAAGACCATTTTGTGTATTCACATTGAGAGGTTCACCAATCATCTGGACTGTATGCCTACAATTTAGTGCATTTTTCAAACATATCAAGCTACTCGGGCTTAATTTGTTATAACTACATTCCTTGCCACTTGTGTTCCGCACTTGTGTTAACCCAGCCACATTGATAACTGCCAACTTCACTTCCCTGCAAATAAATAATAGTGTAGTTATTTCTTATTCTGAACATCCTTGTAATGTATTAAACTTATTACTTAAATTAACCTTCAATGACTTTCCCCTAGCTTTGACCGTAACACCAGTTAGATATGAAATGTCTGGGTATGTGTGTACATGTACAATAGTTACAAATAAAAATAATATCCCATGAGTCCATGACACAAACACGCTACTAATCAATGATTACAATCTGCTTTCTGTAAAACTAAGAGAAACATGACGCTAATTGTGTGCTGGTTAAATGCTGGTTGAGTTAGAACCAAGCACGCGCGTAAAGTACAAAAATGTTGAGTGGTTTTTGGAAGATAAAAGAGGGGAAAAAACCCGTACCTCAGTGTGTAAGTGTCTCTGGGTGTCTGTGTATATGTTTGCGTGTGTCTGTGTGTGCTGTAAGTCGCGTGTAAACAACTAGTGACGCAATTTACTTTTACTTACATTGAATATAGACTTACATGCTGATTGAAGTTCTGCATTCCAAATCTCGTATGAATCAATTCTAATGTTCAGTTGTCGAGACCATGTTTCTTCCATCTCTAAAAACGATAAATATTTCTTCCTTCTCTTAAAACGATGAATGTTTCTTCCATCTCTAAATATGATGAATGTTTCTTCCATCTCTTAAGATGATAAATGTTTCTTCCATCTCTACATACAATTCATGTTTCGTCCATCTCTAAAGATGATGAATGTTTCTTCCATCTCTTAAAACGATGAATGTTTCTTCCATCTCTAAAGATGATGAATGTTTCTTCCATCTCTTAAAACGATGAATGTTTCTTCCATCTCTACAGACAGTTCATGTTTCTTCCATCTCTAAAGATGATGAATGTTTCTTCCATCTCTACAGACAGTTCATGTTTCTTCCATCTCTAAAGATGATGAATGTTTCTTCCATCTCTTAAGATGATATATGTTTCTTCCATCTCTACAGACAATTCATGTTTCGTCCATCTCTAAAGATGATGAATGTTTCTTCCATCTCTAAAAATGAAGAATGTTTCTCCCATCTCTACAGACAGTTCATGTTTCTTCCATCTCTAAAGATGATGAATGTTTCTTCCATCTCTTAAGATGATATATGTTTCTTCCATCTCTACAGACAATTCATGTTTCGTCCATCTCTAAAGATGATAAATGTTTCATCCATCTCTAAAAATGAAGAATGTTTCTCCCATCTCTACAGATAATTCATGCTTCTTCCATCTCTAAAGATGATGAATGTTTCTTCCATCTCTACAAACAATTCATGTTTCTTCCATCTATAAAGATGATGAATGTTTCTTCCATCTCTAAAGATTATGAATGTTTTTTCCATCTCTAAAGATGATAAATGTTTCTTCCATCTCTAAAGATGAAGAATGTTTATTCCATCTCTCCAGTCAATTCATGTTTCTTCCATCTCTAAAGAAGGTGAATGTTTCTTCCATCTCTAAAGATGATGAATGTTTCTTCCATCTATAAAGATGTTGAATGTTTTTTCCATCTCTAAAGATGTTGAATGTTTCTTCCATCTCTAAAGATGATGAATGTTTCTTCCATCTCTAAAGATGTTGAATGTTTCTTCCATCTCTAAAGATGATGAATGTTTCTTCCATCTCTAAAGATGATGAATGTTTCTTCCATCTCTAAAGATGATGAATGTTTCCTCCATCTCTAAAGATGATGAATGTTTCTTCCATCTCTAAAGATGATGAATGTTTCTTCCATCTCTAAAGATGTTGAATGTTTCCTCCATCTCTAAAGATGATGAATGTTTCCTCCATCTCTAAAGATGATGAATGTTTCGTCCATCTCTAAAGATGATGAATGTTTCGTCCATCTATAAAGATGATGAATGTTTCGTCCATCTATAAAGATGTTGAATGTTTCTTCCATCTATAAAGATGATGAATGTTTCTTCCATCTATAAAGATGATGAATGTTTCTTCCATCTCTAAAGATGATGAATGTTTCGTCCATCTATAAAGATGATGAATGTTTCGTCCATCTCTAAAGATGATGAATGTTTCTTCCATCTATAAAGATGTTGAATGTTTCGTCCATCTATAAAGATGTTGAATGTTTCTTCCATCTCTAAAGATGATGAATGTTTCTTCCATCTATAAAGATGATGAATGTTTCGTCCATCTATAAAGATGATGAATGTTTCGTCCATCTCTAAAGATGATGAATGTTTCTTCCATCTATAAAGATGTTGAATGTTTCGTCCATCTATAAAGATGTTGAATGTTTCTTCCATCTCTAAAGATGATGAATGTTTCTTCCATCTATAAAGATGTTGAATGTTTCGTCCATCTATAAAGAGGATGAATGTTTCTTCCATCTATAAAGAGGATGAATGTTTCTTCCATCTATAAAGACGCTTTGTTGTGGATTTTAAGAACGTCGACAGAAAACAAAATGTATTGCTTAATCCTGCTACTGAAAGGACACATGACTTATCAATGCTACGCGTGGCGAAGAAAGCATAGAACTGCTTATTCCTCGAGACTACCGCAAAAAATTGGCTCCAAGATTGATATTCATGTATTCACCAAAAGCTGTTTCTTTTGATTGCTTTTTAAAATCTTTCTTGCGCTATATCCATCTCTGTATCCAACTCGAGCCTCATATCCTTAAGTTACGCTTCTATATTTTATAAAACATTTCTTTAACGGGTCGATAGATCAAGACGGTGCTTCTATTCTAGACACAATATATTCTTTCTGGCTTAAGCTATGTCTATCTGACAAAAAACTATCAATTTTTGTGTATTTGGAATGATATGGCTTGGGCCATTGTAAGTTCTACACAGACCTTTCTTATCATACACTTTCATTACCATTATCGAAACGATTTCTAAGGTTGTTTTCATTAAACAAAAATTTTATCAGAAGTGTTTCATTTCGTCCTGAAAAAATTAATTTAGGTTTAAATAATATAAAATCATGGGCGTGTAAGGAAAAACTGAAGGGGATTGTTTTTTTCGTTGTTTAATGTTTTCTGTAATTCCTACTGTAGTATCAGTCTTTTTAATAGATTACAATAGTATAACTATAATAAAATTCATTTGTTATGAATACAATACAAGATAATTCAATATTTATATGTATCATTACAAACTCTGACTTTGATATTCTCATGCATACACGCATATACCTATGATTATTAAGAATATTGTTTCATTTTATATACAGTTTTAGATGATCATACTCATATAAATCGATAGACTCAATTTCAGAGAGAAAAAAATCCAGGAAATCAATGCTAAGTTCTATAAATATACGTTTTCACTAAACAGCTTGCAATATATTTCATTACATTAAAAGACACAATTGATGAAGACAGAAATTTCCGATTGTAAATCTATAAAATCTGTAAAAGTTTCATAAAAGTAAGAATTTTCTATATTAAGCTATTTAAAAATAGAATCACCAGGAATCGAGAATCGACATTTAATAAAGCAATTACCCTCTGTTTATTTCTGTTTATAAAATTACATTCTATTTTGGTGCAAAGGTTTGACTGGCGTGAGACCTCCATGACATATCGACACAACGTAAAGTCATCACAGCAATGAAAACTACAGCGCCATTAGTGTCTTCATAACAACAAGCAGGAAGCTTGTTTTGAAACGGTGACTCTATGAAGGTTGGTGTGAATAGTGTGAGTGTTTATACGTTTGTGTGTGTGTACGCGGTAAAAAATAAAAGCAAGGTCGACAATAAAAAAAAAAATCTCTAGCGTCGGATATTAACTTACTTGAAGACGATTGCTGCAGATATGTAGGTCAGACTGGGTGTTGTTTCATTTTTACTAGAGTATGTGAAGCCAGACCAGATGGAAGATGTTCCAGGAGTTTATTATGATTGACAAGGACTGTTTTGATTCGAGGCCTGTAGAAGGCCACAAACCTTCACGCCAACGATCATAGTGGTAGACAAGATGACGACATCACCAGAAGGAAATCAGCAACGTCAGACAAGAATCACAGACACAAGTTGTAATAAGGTCCATTTCCCCACCACCCAAGTTAACAACACGCATATTAGACTTTATGTCTATTTAACGAATCCATCTGTCGGTATTTTATAGTTCCCTTGCTGTACCTCCTAGGTAGAGAGTGTCTCGTTTCTTAGTAGTTAAACTACGGGTGAACAAGACAATGACAGAAGAGTTTCATGTTCAAACAAAAAAAAAAAAAAAAAAAATTATTTGAAATGTAAATCTGTGTTAGTGAAAGTCCTCAGAGCAATGGCGCATCCATTTATGACGTCTAGAGACTATATATGACCCAAATTCTGTTTAAAAGCATGAAAAGTTTAATAAAATCTTTTTTAATCACAAAGCTTACACCAATCGTAGGCGAATCCTGGGGGGCGGTAGGGCGACTGTATACGAATTATTTACTTGTGTTAATAATTTATACCAATTATTTATATTTTATCCTACTTTTAGATCATGTGATCGTATCGACCCCCCCCCTTTTTAAAACTTTCGAGCGGGGGAGGGGGGGGAGCGTCAATTAAATTTTTTTTTTAGAAATCAGTTTGTTAGCATAATTCGTTACATATAATAAAAGCTTCTTATTGATGTTTTAAACCAATCCACATATTATGTCGTTCCCCTTCTAGTATGTTGGCCCATTGGGATGGGGTGGTGGGAGGGGCGATTATATATACTGCCCTTCTCAACTAAACTTTCGTACTAAAGCCATACTGAATACGCTAAATGTAATTTTTATGGAAAAATCATAGTTTGTGAAGACAATGGTCGAATATCTATATAATTTTTATATTGTGTCGCTCCGCGGGGGTGATTGCATCTTCTGCCTTCCCCACTCTAGCTTCTTGTTTTTTGTAAATGCTTTTAAAAACCCATTACGATAAAAATCCACCCAGATATCCCTATATATCCCACCCCCTCCCCCGATTCATAGCGTATTGTGAAAGATTTAAAATATGTAATAGCGCTAAACAAAACAAATTGGTAAAAATATTATAATCGTATACATTTATTGTTGATGGTCTAGCTAGAGTTTACATCTATTTAATTACATGACTGGACCAAACTAATTGATACAATTACATTTTGTATTACCTTTTTTTTTGTATTTTTGTTAATGTTTTTCTTGTTTTTCTTGTTTTATTTTTTTTTTAAACCTACAAAGAATTTTGCAAGGTAATAAGTGGATTGTACAAAACAATCATTTTGTAATGCAATGAAAAGTAGACTTTTTTTTTAGTATTCAAAGCAGGGTTAATTTTATACATAATTATTGCCTTGCTTGCTGTCATTTTAATATGCTATTTTTAGCTATCTCCATGACATGTTTTGAAACAAAATTATCCTTCAGGACTTTAAACTAAAGTACAGAGCTTAACCAGTAAGCTCAGGATTCCAGGTTTGAATCTTCGATCTGCATTACTAGGTCTAGACAGTGTTTACTGTTTCTGCTGCCAAACAATTCTTTCACTTTTTTTTCTTTTCTTTTTTTTTTAAAAGCTCTAGAAAGTGTTATTGATGCTAACTAATTTGTTCATGTTATTTACAGTAAAATAAAAAAAAACAACAACATAAGACTACTTGATAAATACAGCTCTTGACCTGAAATGTCTACGTAGTGTTTACATTGTGACCAGTCCAAGAGATACGTACTGCCAACGCAGTCTTTTACATTTTTTAAATATAATTTAACTAGTCGACCCACGGCGTTGCATACGCCACTATTTTGCAGGGCCGGTTTTAGGCCACTGCAACCTATGCGACCGCAGTGGCACGGCACCTTCATAGAACCCACGTTAATCTTAGGTGTATATTATTAAATTAAACCATTTTATAACTTACAACAAATTTTGCGTGGCCTCCTAATTTACCAGGAGCTCCTGGAAATCTCCTGAAATTGCAATATATACACACAAAAATAAAGTCCTGGAAAACTCTGGAAATTATTAAAGTCTTTAGAAAACTCATACAAATCTCCTAAAATATATTGACAAAGATTGTCATTTTGGGGTGTCATTCAATATGGAAAACGCCAATCCTATGCGCGATAAAAAAACGACATTATGCAATACCCGTAATAGTGGAATTTAGTGAAAGAAGCTTCACGCGCCTCAAAGTAATGAAGTCAACAATTCTCGAAGATAGATTGAAACATTTTGTAATTCTTGCTACTGAGCGTGATCTATGTAAAAAACAATTTTTTTATGATATACTGTATAACTTCGCTACACGCAAGGCTCGTAAAGTTATTATGTACGTAGTAAAAATTGAATAAACGCAAAGACGAATTTATTTTCAAATACTCTTTTATATTCACTAATTATCCGTATCCCTACCCAAACTGGGTCCTGCGCAATCCGTTTCGCATATGGTTAAGTCCGGCCCTGCTATTTAGTGACGGGTGAATACAGAGAAGATTGCTTGTTCTCCCCTTCCCTCTTTTTTTTTTCGCCGTAAGAGTTACATGTGGTAGCTCTACTCCGATTTTGCAGAAATAAAAGAGTTATCTTTCCGTGACTTCTTGGTGGTGTCAGGCATGGTAAGGCCATAAAGAGAACTACATATATAGAGATGATCATGTTTCTACGACTGAAATAAATTGTAGATTCTGTTAAAATAATGATTGTTTGAAAATGTTTAACAATTTTTGGATTTTCCTTCACAGTTGAAGATGATCTACTTCCTAGTTCAAACCTCCCGCAGGAAGACGGGGGATGGCATCGGACAGAGTGAACCCGTGACCATCGAGGCATACCACACGACCAGGTAGCGATGTATGGCATAGCGCACTGGAACTCCTTCACTCAATGATTTGAAATAAAGTACAAGGTAGTAGTACTATGGAGGTACAAAATACACTTTCAAAATGTAGACCCGATAACAGTCGTAGAAATAGTATGGTTCAACTCGTGGACAATCTGATGAACGCCTGGGCATTATGTACGGTTGGAACATTTTAAAAAATATATTTTAATTTAAATCTATTATAATCATCAAAACAAAGACTTCAACCTGTTTTTTTTTAACATCATAACACTAATACAAATATAATACAAACTCCGCGATTCATTACAGTGTATAAACAATGAACCCAAAGGACTCGACTTGTTGTTTGAACATATCTGCATGACAAAGAATGCAAGCTAGTTATTTGAGACAGATAGGAAAGAGAGGAGAGAAATCAATGAGACAACATGTAGGTCAAAGATGGGTCTACGTAGGTATCTAAAGCACATTCCTCCTCATTAATCTGCCGAGTCCAAGCCTAATTGTTCCGTCTATCTGAGGAGATAAGGGAGGCATCCAGGTGATTCCACTCCAAGGCACATTCCTGAGTTTATGTTCAATGGGAGGTGAAATGTAACTTCTGAATAGGAACGCAAGTACTTAGGTTTGCACATCACATTTTCTTCGCTTTATATTCATTAATTAAGAAAAAGTTTAGGGTCAATTAATTATATATATATATATATATACAGAGAGAGAGAGAGAGAGAGAGAGATACACAAACAAACATAAGACAGGCAGATAGATTGGTAGATAGATAGACAAACAGATAGATCGACAAACTGACGGACAGATAGATACTGGATAGATAGTTAGTCAGAGTGACAGAATGACAGACAGACAGACAGACATATATATATATATGATAGATAGATAGATAGATAGATAGATAGATAGATAGATAGATAGATAGATAGATAGATAGATAGATAGATAGATAGATAGATAGATAGATAGATAGACTAGACTAGACTAGACTAGATTAGCTAGCAGGTCAAGGCTAAATATGTCTCTGTTTGAATATGACACACACACCAATAAGTTGAAGGAGACTCTAACCCGAATCTCTGATGCAGCAACTTTTTATGGAAATAGACACAGAAAAAAGAACGGGCTTATGAATCGACAAATGCCATGACGATGATGGGATTGGTGTGTGTGTGTGTGTGTTTGTGTGTGTGAATGAGAAAGAGATTTTTTTTGGCATCCCCATCAGTTTTCTGTGTCTCACTGCCCCACGCTGTGTCTCACTGCCCCCCGCTGTGTCTCACTGCCCCCCGCTGTGTCTCAGCCAGTGACTCCATCGGATTATTTTAGTTTCTCAACTTTCTATTCTATTAGCACATACTTTCATTTCGAAAAGTTCAGAAAATATTTGAGTTGTTTTTGAAGATGTTCATGATAATCTATAACATTGCTAAAGACGCTAAACTGAACTTTAACGTTGTCAGCTAAATAACAAAACATTAGTGTGCTTCAAACAGAAGAACTCAGACAGTAACATTCAGCAGTGCTAAATGGTGAACATAAAATGAATACCTTTAAAAAACAGAAGTACATAGAATCTCAGTTCATAAAAAGCTGGCTATATGTATTGGGGATTTTCATGAAAAACTATAAGTCTATATATTGCTATAGCCAAATTGACTTGGTAAATAGCTTACTAAATACAGAATTTTGTGTTCCTATTTGTAAATATAATAACCTTATATAATCCGCTAGTCTATATTTCGAAATGCACAATTATGTAGCGTGTTGTATATGTGTATAAAAATAACTATTAAGTTTCACTACTGTCGTAGAATGAAATTCTAATGCTTCCTTCAGACTGACATTATTTTCTAGCACAACAAACTGAGTACGTAAAAGAAATGTCATACTACGGTGCTAAATATAGCATAAAAATGATCCTATATAAAAACAACCTAGTTGATCAACTATTTCCTTTAGTTCTGTACACCAGATACACCAAATCTCTTGCTACATATAGGTCTTCCACCATGTATGAAAATCTCCTATAGTCGACTAGAGTCAATGTGTTTTGCGGGTTAATGGTTAAAGAGGATGTTATCTAGGTCATTTAAAAAGAGAAAATTGCAGAATGTTACATGGCTACCCAGCGACACTGGCAATTGATTACATAAATTGTAGTCTATACGTTTCAACATTACCGGCTATCACTAATTAGTGAAGTTGCTTACTTACTTGTCATAATTGATTACAGGTATATTAAAGAGTCTCTGACACATCGGTACTATTTGTTTTCTTGATGTTTATAATAAAAAGTTCATAATGCTTTCCAACGTCCAAAGTATAGTTTACTATTACACTACTATAGGAGGTATAAAAGACTCACTGGTATGTTTTATAGAGTCCGTTATGCTATGTTCATGAGTACAACATTATTTTGCCAACTCCTCACATTTGTGTACCCCGCGCGAAAATACGTTAGTTCGTAACCTCCTTTACCACTGAAATATTGCATCTTTCAGAGTGTCATCTCCTGCATACAAATACAAGCATACTTTTAAATTGTAATTGAGATAACATTAATAAACAAATAAATTATGTTATTGATTATATACAATTATTAATAAAAGAAGGTTACAAAGAAAGTTTGTGTGGAAACACAAACTTAAAATCGGCCCCCGAAGTGGTCCGCTCAGGTAGATAAAAAGGCAGATTTTAATATTTTAGGAAAGAATTTCAGAAACTGTGAACTACAAACAAGTAATAACTATAACCGTCGATACAAAAAGATGAGACGTGCTGTTGTAGAGTTAGTATGAATAACGACTTGATAGCACATGAAACGGAGATTTATTAATGTTATTATTATTACATTGTTAATATCCATATGTATTCGATGAACTGATAGTTATAAAGATATAATTAAATCCTAGGTGTCACTTACAAAGACCGCATCACGAACGAAGATATAAGATTAATAAAGCAATTAGACCCCACGATGATCTGCTAACCATTGTCAAAAAACGTAAACTCAAACTCTATAGCTACATCACAAGGTCCTCAGAGATTGCAAAGACCTTCCTTCAGAGAACACTACCAGGAAGAAGATGAAGAGCAAGACAGGGAAAGCGATGGGAAGACAGTGAATGAAATTTTATCAAAGGCAAAGGACAGGGAGAAAAGGAGAAAAACGGTAGACAGATCTTGTGTGGTGCCCCAACGGTCCATCAGACTAAGGGATATGTGAAGGTCAAGCTAAATGTGAACCTGGCCTAACTGATGTTATTAAATGATTATCTAATATATCTAATTGTTTAGTAAAGAGGAAATCTCTAAATCAAAACCTCAACAAACAGGACTTTTCCCTAGGAAAAACAAAAAAACTTTTCCCTTTCGTTAAGTGCTGATATGCCGTGCTAGTGCCCAATTATCTGCGTGCATAAAATAAAACACTACTTATTAATTGTTGTTTTTAATTATGTTCCACTTGTCTGCATATTAAATAGATTTTCTTGTCTTTAAAAATAAACATTTTTAAAAAAATAAATATAGGTAGTTTGTTGGACCAAGATTACTTTACTTAGTAATACAATTTTCGAAAAAAAAATTGACAAAAAAAAAAAAATAAAAATAAAACCTTTTGTATAAATGGGTTAAAAATATGATAAATGGTTATCCCCCTTACTAAATAGTCTCCCGTGTTTGTTATTATTAATAGTAAAAGTTGTAAAAATGGTGTATTTTTATGGAAAAAACGCTTGCATAGTTGATATTAAAAATTAAATTTTTCGCTTTCAGAAAAGAAAAATGTAGCCGTTGCATCAGAACTTTAGAACTTTGAATGGTCTAAAATATCATGATGTCGAATTTTCAATACCTTTTTTAGTTTACGAGATCTAAACGGGAAGGACGGACGGAAAGACAGACTACAAAAAACTAAAAGCGTCTATTCCCCTTTCGGGGGCCGCTAAAATTTGTATCCATGCAATTCTAAATAAAAATCATTGCTCTAAATTTGTATTGTCCTTCTTTTATTTTATTTTATTATTTTGCCAATTTATTTTTTCCGAGAAAAGATCCAATCAATCAGTTTTGTAGTGTCATAAGGGTCATCATGAAAATATCAAGATAAAGACGAGCGTATCTATTCTCACGCACTATTTCCTGAAATATGTGCAGAATGTAGCCAGAAAATATTTCACGCAAGAATGAAGAGATACATTAACATGTTTCAGAGCAGAGATTTTCACAAGAAAACCTAGAATGTTGTAGATCTATGTCGAAATGATGAAAGTAGTCAATATGAACTCAATATATGAACACATGTATCGCAACACGAACACGAACAAATAACTCAGTATTGTATTCTTTACATCTGGACCAATGGTGACTCCTAAACGGAAGCTGAGTGGTTCAAACCCATTCGGAGTGGCGTTGAGTTTGGGTAGAAAAGTGGTGGCAATTTAAAAAGTTACATATTTTTATTGTTACCTTTATATGAAACAAAGTAGAAAAAAATTAACTTTTAAATGGACATTCAAGAATAAAACACTCCTACATGAGAGGCTCTAGAACTTGGTCCGACAGTATTTTTGTGACCATGTTTTTTGTATTGCTCGATATGGGTGCTTTTCCCCCCTCGACACCGATTATTCTAATTGCAATATCAATGCCTGTACTATATTCGATACCTATGTCTGCGCTATAGTCGATACTCCATATCAATGCTTATTCTGGAGTCAATGCCAGTGCAAATTCTACAGTCGAGACGGTGTAGTTAAACTTAATAGGCTGAACGCGTGTCATAAATGTCTTTAAAACATCGTCCATGCCAAGGCATCAATATAATAAGATGTATTATAGACCTATTATAAATAGATTAGTGTTCAGGGTAGACAAGTATACATTATGTTCACATTTCATACATTCTATCTTAGAAAGCTAAGAAAATTTAAAATCGACAAAACAATATTAAACTTTTCTATACAGCAACCATCAGCAGCTTAATTAACTTTGCCATCACCTACTGGTATGTTAATACTTCACTGGCACAAAGACAAAGACTAAATAGACTAATTAAAAAAAGCATCGTATACCACTCGAACACAGCTACCATCTCTTGAAAAGCTTTTGCATGAAAGATGCCTTTCCAAAACACAAACGATCCCCCAAAGACAACCTGCACTCATTAAACCATTGTTACATCAGATCTGAACGAAGTGGTCGTCTCCTTTCCATTAGGACTAAAACAGAAAGATTTAAAAACTCCTTTATCCAACTTTCGGTCAGAGTGTTACAAGATCATCTGTCGTCATCGAAAAGTACATAGAAGTCTAATTCATAAAGCGCTTGTTGTGAGTGTGTATGTGTTTCGTGTGTGAATGTTGTTCGTATTTGCACCTAATCCTAGTTACGCTGAGGTGGTTAATTGTAGTCAAACTGAATTTCCATTTCATTAGACCAATACAAATGATCTTATCTTACCTTATCATATTCTATATATATCGCTTACAAAGAAAACAAAAGTATTTTTAAAGGGTTTTGACCGTTTTGATATAACATATGTTTCATTTACAGATAAGGAATACATTCCTCTTTTCATTTTATTGTCATTAATAACCTTGAAATAAATGTTTTTATGACGTCATTTTTCTGCGCCATCAAGACGATGAGATTTCCACAGTGCGTCTATGGGACGTCAGCAATTCCTAAATCTGTACGTATATCTGACTTGGACTTTAAATATGTCGATAACTCAAATTTGAAAAACCATTTTAAATATTTGTATCGCAAGACAAAAATAGACACGAATTAATAAGAAAACTTTCATCTCACAAGTCAAGTGGGTAGACCGCAATAGAAAAAGACTACAAACAAAATCGATGATAGGGCTCAGCCCAAAAGTATAAAGAAGCTGAAAAGAACAATGAATTCCTATTGACAAATGAGTTTATGCCAAGACCTATGAACTCAACTTGACATTTCATTAGCAATGTATCGGAACTGTAGATCAGAACGGATATTTTATCGAAGCAATGAAGCTAGTCACGTGTTCAGATGTATGTTTCTGATGTTTCTAAACTAATGGTTTTAGGCTTTGAGACATGACACTTTGGTTCAAAACTTTTTCCGTTAATAGCTCAAGAAAATCAAGAGGTTCACTAATATCTTAGAAATTTGGGAAATCCACAAAATTGTAAGAATGTATGTGGCTATCCAGTTTTAGAGAAAATGTGGCAACACCCTAGTGTCCAGAAAGAATCTGTAAAGCCACTAGTGTAGTGGACATTAACATTTCTTTTTAAATTTATTTTTGCTTGTTTAGGACTTTTTTTTAGCGGCCCCCGAAAGCGGAAAAGACGCTATTAGTTTTGTGTGAAATGTCTGTCCGTCTAGCCATCTGTTCGTCTGTCCGTCTGTCCGTCCGTCCCGTTTAGATCTCGTAAACTAGAAAAGATAGTGAAAATCCGACATCACAATATTTTAGACCATTCAAAGTTCTGATGCAATGGCTACTTTTTTTTTCTGAAAGCGAAAAATGTAATTTTTTTATTCAATTATGCAAGCAGTTTTTTAAAGAGAAAAGGCGATTTCGTATGCATTATAAGTTAGACCGTAGGCCACAAAAACAGATGAAAACATATGAACATTACATCATCTGCCCTATAGACCACAATGTCTATAAGGGGAACTAGTTAGGCCAGGTTCACATCTAACTTTGCATTCACTTGCACCTATCCCTTGATCTGCTGGACCGTTGGGGCACTACACAAGATCTGTCAACCTTCTTTCTCCATTCTTATCTGTCATTTGTCTTTGATATAATTTCATTTGAATGTTCTTCCTGAAAATATTGAAACCTGCCTGGATGGACCACTTCGGGGGCCGATTTTGAGCTTGTGTTTCCACACAAACTGTCTTTGTAACCTTGTTATATTTTTATTATTCTAAAGGAAATAGAAGATCCTTTCATTTCACGAGTCATGCTAATAGTGTCATGTATGTCGATTTTGAAAAAGTTATAGGAAGGAAAAAAGATGCCTATATATGAAATGCGCCATCTAACATTGTTCTCTTTCTCCCGCTTTCTCTCTCTCTGTTTCTCTCGTTCTCTCTCTCTCTCTCTCTTTCTCTCTCTGTTTCTCTCTAACTCTCTTTCTATTTCTCTCTCACTCTCTTTCTCTCTCTCTCTTTCACTGTATCTGCTGAAAAGTAATTATTTGTTAGCCTCATGTTTTTTTTTTGCATTTACTGCTGTGCATCTGAAGTGCATGTCTACAGTATGTCTTTTTATGTGTGTTATATAATTGTTTCTTTGAAAGAGCGTCACTTGAGTTTTTTTTAATGTTTTTATTTTTTTAGTTTGCTCTGCACAAAACTAAGATGTTGAGTTGTTTTGTTAAGCTGCAAAGAGGTTGCTTACATGTATCTAATCGTGGCTAATTTTTTACCGGAAGCTCTTAAAGTCCCTGACATGCGCAAGCTTAAGACGAGACGACGTTTAAAAAATTATTTTGTTCACATATTCTTCCGTTTGTTTTTATTTATTTATTGTTTAATCTCTTTTTTTTTAAAATCTAGATGGAGAGTACGCTTAAAAAACTCCAATAAATATTAAGGTTGAATGATTTGCCGTCATTTTTGCACATGGATATTTTGTCTATTAAAGATCTAGAGCAATTTTTCCCAGCCTCATTGTGGCGCTCGGGTGGAAACGGCCGTAAAATGAGACGATTAGTGACTCTCAGTGACTATATCAGTAATACGCAAATTAGTAGAAAGTAGTGGTTTCCTGAATATTTTTTAGATTTACATGCCATCCATGTATTTGCAGCATATTTTTAAAATTATTTTATTATCTCTGTGAAGAACTCTATTAAGGTAAATGATGACTTTGATTATGTTCGAAAATAAAACAGGCAAAGAAATAAGTAATTACACTCCGAAATATTTAAATGTACAATATGTAGTGATGACAGTGCATGAAAAGTAACCGCCTATTTAACCAGAAATCGTCTTTTTGTCAAACTAAAATCGTACAGTAAAATTGTGAATCTGAAAACAAATAGGATTAAAAATAGTTTTGGTAACAGCACGAAAGTTCCCAGACCACTGTAACGTCACTAAAATTCGAGTTTCCTCCCTTTAATGTTTACAGCACTGAAGGACGGTATGTGTTATCTCCCCTATCCAGCACTTGACTGTGAGCAGACGTCGGTGCAGCGCCCCAGTTCATTCAGTGTTCAGTGAGAGTGGACTACATACGTCTGCACGAGTTCGTGTATACCAAAAGTCAAAGTGACGCAAACCAGAACATCACGTACAGGTAATTGACCAGTTAAATTGGTGGTACTCTGTTCATTAGTTTACGGCTAATTAAGACAAGAGTTGTAAATAAAATGTTAAATAAAAAATAAAAAACTATCGTGAGATCTATAGGAAATTATATACATAGTAAGAAGATTGTGAATACATATAATTACATATGCATACACGAAGGTTAATAGAGTTTACTTTAATAAGAAAAATAGGAGGCAACTAGCTGATAAGATGAAAACATTATTATTAATAAATTATAAATTTAAACCATAATAAGAAAACAATGTTTACAGTAAATTATGAAATTTTTTGTCTTTTATTGTACAGATGTTCCATCACTTAACTAAGATAATTAAATCCTAAGTATACCCATGTGTTAACCTTTTCTTGTGTTTCAATTAGAGAGTTGAACACTTCTAAGTCAATGGTTTTGTTGCATATTTAGGTAACCCATTCCATCCTTTAATGACATATGTGCAGGAAAGAGAACTTCTACAAATTTATCATAGCATATAGGAAATAAGAAATAATCATTATCTCTGTGTCTTTCTGGGCATTTGATTAGATTGTGTTTTTTGTAAGTGTAAGTATTATGTTTTTTTTTTCTGTCTGGTAAAAAGTTTGTACACGTTATTTCTCCGACAACCAATAACGCATCAAGTTGAAATTTGGCCCTATTATTTCTATTACATGAGAACATAAGAATCAATTTACTAAAATTAAAGTATTAGTTAATTAACTATAGGTAATAAATTATTTCGTTTGGTATCTCGAACAAGGGTAAAAAAAAAGTGTACTTGACTGCGGTGGTGGTATAAGCTGAATTAGTCCCTTTTATAGGTCGCCGCTCTAAAGTAAGTTTGAAACAAACAATTTGCAATTTTCAAATTCACCTCACTAGCAGAGTGGTTAGAATGTCGACTTGAGGAGGTTTGAGTCTTGAGTTCGAATTTAGGTCGTTCGCCTTTTTTTTTTATAAATGCTTTTAGAAAACGATCACTGTGGTATTCACCCAGATTTCTTTCTTTCCTACATTTTTATTTTTGTTTCCTACATATTTCCAACTGGTCCAGATAACTGATAGGTATATTAGAAAAGCTTAGAGCATGAAATAGCGTTAAACAAAAACGATTGGTAAAAATAAATTGCACAGATTTATTGTTGGTGGTACGGATCTTTTAAAAATGTCGTCAATCTGGAAGACCTAGCCATTTTGAGTTTTATAGTCGTTTACCAAGTATTAAGAGATAACTTTTTGTTTGTCATAGTCTTTTGATACTACTTATAAATAATTTTTTTTCTGCGTGGATGAAAAACTGGATTCCCATTTCTGTTATCCATCTAATTCTCTTGTAAAATATTAGTACACTATGCTGTTTTTATTGTTCAATATATTCTGTCATCACCTTCAAATAGCCTAATTAAATAAGGTAGGTCTATTTTGTAAATTAGACACAGTAGTGGGCATACAATTATTTCTTGATGCAAAACTGAGTTTAAAGGTTTTGGTGTTGATAAAAAGCAATTTATTATTGTAATATTTTATTATATTATTTTCTCATCCTATCATGAAATCCTGGGTCGATTGGTTAATTAATGGACTAATACGGGATCAAAATATTATCATTTTTTAAGAAAACTATGGTGGTCAACTTTGTCTAATGTCCTAGACCTAGAGACTTCTTTTTGCTTATTAGTGTTTAGCCACTTGAAAAGTTATCAATTAGTTAAAATTTGGATGACCTGCACTTCCTATAACCATATTGGTAGGGAGAAAGTATAGTATGTTTATTTAAGTTTGTTTCTATAGGTTAGAGTATTATGCATGTAATGCTGGTGAATGAGACTGGTCTGTATGTTCCTGGATCAGCTTTATTTTGTTGTAATTCCTCGCTACTATACCTTGATAAAGTAAAGTCTGACAGTAGTTTAACCCTTTGTAAAAAAAATAATTGTATCAACTGTGCATTGTATAATTGAAGAACTTTTTTTTTAATTTTTATTTTGGGAATTAATGTATTTTTTTAGGTGAAGAGAGAGAGAGAGAGAGAGAGAGAGAGAGAGAGAGAGAGAGAGAGAGAGAGAGAGAGAGAGAGAGAATCAATATTTTAGGCTAGGAAAATAAAAACTTGTGAACATTCTGCCAAAAAAAAAAAATCAAAAAAAAAAAAAAAATCAAAAAAACTTTTTTATTTAAAAAATAAAATATAAAATACTTTTTTCTTTTCTTTTTCTATGGGACAATGTATTGTACATGTAAATAGAACTTCGGTAAATGGTTAACTCCGTGGAGTAAAAGAAGGAGCAATCTTAAACATTAGCTATGAATTTGCAAACAGAAAGAATCCTAACAGAGTTGTGACGTTGTAGCTGTATCAGTAAGAGTTACGTTTTCCTGGTTGGGAGTAACGAAGTGTAGAGGCTACATCAATATTAAAAAAGAAACTGGTAGAAAAAGCAAAGAAATAAATAAATACAAACTTGCGCACATGGCAAAGGAGAAAAATATTGGTTCATATCTGTGTATTTACACGATAGCCTTGGAATGCAACAGTAGTGCCGTTTATTGTTTACAGAATATGTGTGTGTGTGTGTGTGTGTGTGTTAAAGTAAGATAAAGAGAGATAATCTGTAGAGAAGAGGCTCAACCAAGGGCGGATTGAAGTGTATGTGGAGGCGCAGGGGCTGTAGCCCCACCTGCCCTCCCTTGAATCCGACCCTTGGCGCAACATTAACATTAAAAATCATTCAGTATCATTCTTTTACGATGGTGGCCGAGTGGTATGTGCTTGGAGTTCAAACGGTTTCGAGTTTGAGCCTCTGTGAAGATTTGGATTTTGAATTTCGTGACTTTCTAGGACGCTCTGGGTCCACTTAACTCTAACACTAATAGAAACATGATCTTTACTTAATCTGTCCTTCAGACCGCAAAGTCTGAAGTATCTTTTTCTTAGGCTCTGGCATTTCATTTATGGAGAGAGATACGTTTTCCTTCACAATATCTCATGTGACTAAAGAGGCCAGTCCTTGATACACAACTGCGGTCACAGGTTGGGCATCTGCAATCACCACACAACGCAACATTTTCGCCGTTCTATCTACTTTTGGTTTGTAAGTTATCTGCAGTCCAGGACCTTTCCTTTATGCTTGCTCTCCATGTGGATCTAACCAGCGCCTCTTTCTCCCAAGTGTTGGTGTCGACTTTGAAGAGCTTCATGTCGCGTTTAGATACATTAGTATACCTTAAGTGAGGGCAACCTGAAGTTCTCTTGCCTTATAACCATTGTTGTTGTCGGTCTTTGACTATTACAAAAATACGTCTTGTACAATTAAAACCATTTTTTTTTAAAGTTTCCATTTCCGACCTTGTTTTTTTGGCCTACGGTTAACGAGGGTGTCATTTGGCCCGCACAACGACCAACCACCTTTACTTTTCCCCAACTAATGTCAGGTACCCATTAGAGCTGAGTGGACTCAGAGGAGATCAAAGATCCAGAAATTAGAAATCCCAGTCTACACCAAGAATCGAACCTTGGACCCCCTGTTCAGAAGCCAAGCGCTTTAACGCTCAGCCACCGCGCCTCATAAAAACATTTAAGCGTATTATATTTTATTTTAGAACGTGAAATAACTTTAACAAACTTCTTTTTAAACATAACTAAATATAACTTTTATTACGATATAGACCAACTTGAGATGAAACGAAATAAATCTAGTAGTACAGATATAAATTGGTATTTGAAACAAAATCTTGCTCACTACATAACACGTCCACACTGTTTCTAATCTCAACATCTGCATTACGACAACTCAGTTCATATTTCATCACTGCATAGCCATGAACCAATCGCTAACTTCTTCTCACTGTCATCTAAGAAATACACACACACACTTCATAACAACCATTGTGGAATTCCGTGAACCTTTTCTGATTAGCTAAGACTTGAACTAGTGAGAAACATTTACTTAGTATTGCATTACAGAGTCTTGAAGACTTTAGCTACGAGACAAACTCCTTCGTTGTCTTTCTTATTTAAATATATTTCGAACTTTAAAACATGCGTCCTATGTTTCTGATATACAGTCTTCAGCTTAGTCGTATCAATAATATATATATATATATATATATATATATATATATATATATATATTATTTCTTTTTTTTAATTTATTTATTTATATATGATTAAGAAGAAAACAAATTCTTAAACCTACAATCTAGAAAAAAACATTCAGTAGCATAGCTAGGAATTCACACGCTCACATACACAACAAAAAATTAATGGATATTATTGTCAGGTAATAGATATAATAAATATTAAAAGAAAAAGATAGAAGCTGTTCTTTTCATTCACAAGAGCAGAAGTAATTTAACGTCGTCAAATAGCTAGATCACTCGAACTACGAAGGCCTCGAAATTCAATCTGTATAGAGGTACTTTATGTGAGAGGAAAACTACTGGTTTGTTTGAAATTTAGTTTAGATAAACTTTTCACTCATTAGACACATTGCAACTAAAACAGACTTCTACTTTCTGTTCACAAAGACATCTAGATAGAATGTTAAGCTGCCAGGAATGGCACATCTTTACCGCTTATCTCACGTCTGTGGTCTGGCGTTGAATATACATGTATCCTAGCAGTAAAGAAGGCCAGTCTCCGAATGAGGCCGAAGTAGAATTCTGGATTCTGTATTAATTCACAATGACCACCAAGGATAAGGGCACAACGTCCGAGTATTGAAAGTGGACAATCCCCAGTTTGTCATTTGTTCTCTCAGCTAGCACGTGCTTTGATCTCAAACCAATATTGTATCCCAACCAGTTCTGAAGAAAGGATTTTACGAGCGTGCCAACTCCGAGATAGAAACTAAAAATTATTATCGTCTCTGATAAGCTAGATGAAACAAAAAAACAACCCAAACAAAACTGACAACAACAGATGTAGAGTTTTGATGAGCAACTGCATAATTGTTTTCTCTGAACTTTTCTATTTCAGAGACATAAAAATGTCATCATGTGTTATTATCCTGATGAATATGAAATCTATGAAATCCATTCTAACGTTTCAACCAACTCATCTCGGTAAGTGACATTTCATACACATTTCTAAGGTAACGTAAGCCAAATAAAGCTAACTTTTATTATCCTAGACAACTACTATACACGTGACCTTACATTCTATGTTCCGTGAAGTATGCAACAACAACAACAACAACAACAACAACAACAACACTTATTCAAAGTCACTTTAAAAAAAAAGCTTATATAAAGTGTAATGGTATCAATTAGTTTGGATCAGTCGTATGATTAAATTTGTAGTAGATCTAGACCAGGGCTGGCCAAATTACGTCACTCGGACCACATTCGGTCCGCCGAGTTTCTTATGCGGCCCGCGTAGACCTAGAGAAATAAGTTGTGCCAACAATATATACTTATAAAAAATAAATATATTAAAATAATTGTAAATATCTCTATAAATGATTGAAACTGTCTCGTTATAAAAAGGTGTCAAGTAAACGGTGATTAATCTTATTGGCTATACTTCAATACACTCATTTACTTCAATACACTCAGTTACTTCAATACACTCAGTTACACTCAGTTACTTCAATACACTCAGTTACTTCAATACAGTCAGTCTAAGATACTATCTCAGGCCAGTAGTTACTCAATGCTTTGAAGAACTGTGTTGAGTGTTGGGTAAGCTCGGAATAAGATTGCAATTCTAAAAACTGATGAAGTTTGATCTTTGACTGAGATAAACTGTTGTTTAAAATAAAGAATATCCCAACCTTAAACTATAAACAGAAACGTTTGCACAATGCTACATAAAATATCAATAAATTACTGATCCGAATGCTACAGTAATCAAACTTATCAGAGCTAGGTGTCTTAACCACAGGCAGTTCCGAAAAGTACTTGAAGATTTAGAAACAAAATATTCCTAAGTATCCGCTGGTTAAGCATGGGTAGGAAATGAGAATATAAAATCTCAAGAAAGAAATTGTTGTGTTCTTTGAAGGACATTTACTGTGACATCGTTGCTAATATTTCTAATGAAGAGTTGAAGACAGATTTCATGTTTTTCATAATGATCATTGCCATGGGTTGTTTCCATATGAAATGTAAGTGTATGTTAAATCTTTTCAAACATAGCTTTCACATTTCTCCTGGCTAGCAAGTGAAAACAAGTTTTGTCATTTTCTTGTTCTGAAAGTTGAAACTATTTCTAGTGAAATGGTTAAAAGGTTTTTGGGTACCAGAAGAGTAAAGAAAGCTGAAATTTCACATCATTTGGAAACACATACGAGAACAATCTTCTTTTGTGTGAATGGAAACTAAATAAGTTTAATTACAGGTCGATGGAGACTGACTGTAATTTGACAGCAGTCACAAGGATAACAACTAGTAAGCTAGTTCCACAGTTCTGAAATATTACGCACGAGCGTAAACAGTTAAATACTTCACACTCAATACAACTGAACATTTGTGGTGAGATGTGATGTGGCAAGATATTTGTAATTTTTTTTTTTTTTTTTTCAATCCAAAAATTAGTTTCAGATATTGCTAACTCATGTTGTAATCCCTCAATTGGGAGTGAAAAAATTAAAAGTGAATTATAATGCAGTTTTTATATATGAATTAAAGGACGTTTTAGACAATTAGAAAGCGCATTTTTCTAAGTTGTAAGTACATATATAATATGCAGTCCCATTCCCAAAATTTTTTTAATGCGGCCCTCAATACAAAAAAAAAAGTTGCCCACCCCTGATCTAGACCAACATTAATAAATCTGTGCGATTAAAACATATTTTTACCAATTGTTTTTTTTTTAGTGCTATTTCATGCTTTTAACTTTCTAAATAATCTGTGATCCTATCACTTAACTGGACTAAATGGGAAAATGAGTTGGGGGGGGGGCGAGAAATAAAAGGATATCTGGGTAAATTTCACCGTAATCTTTTTTCACACCCGTTGCGCCACGCATCCGCACCACCCGCACATCGCTAACTAAGCCACAGTTTAGTGTTAAATGTGAGAAAACGACTGTTGTATATAGATTTGGTTGCGTGCTACTTCTTGTCAGAGTGTGATTGATCTGCAAGGCTGCCTACTTTCTTACAGGTTTTTTTTTTATTACAAAGCTTATATCAACTTACCGTGTCTGTCTGTCTGTCTGGGTAAAAATACACTTTATTTCTCCGACACCCAATCTCTGATCAAGCTGACATTTGCACAATTATTTCTTTTACCTGATAACACAAAAATCAACAAAAAAAAAAAAAATTAAGTTAATTCACTAATGGGAATTACTTTTTTGTTTGGGAAAGGAAAGGAAAGAAATTGTACTTGACTGAAGTGGACTGAATTAGCACCCTTTATAGGTCGACGCTCTAACTTGAAACAAACAATATATAACTATACTATTTTCTCTTGTCTTAAGTATCTCACAAGAAGAAGAATTAGCACGAATTCAGGTCAAGCCTTTTTTTTTAAAACCCAATTACGGTAAAATTCACCCATATATCTATTTCTGTCTCCCCTTCTCAATGTTCCCAACTGGTCCAGACAAGTGATAGGATCATAGTGTATTGTGACAAGTGGTAGGATCATAGTGTATTGTGACAAGTGATAGGATCATAGTGTATTGTGACAAGTGATAGGATCATAGTGTATTGTGACAAGTGATAGGATCATAGCGTATTGAGACAAGTGGTAGGATCATAGTGTATTGAGACAAGTGATAGGATCATAGCGTATTGAGACAAGTGATAGGATCATAGTGTATTGAGACAAGTGATAGGATCATAGCGTATTGTGACAAGTGGTAGGATCATAGTGTATTGTGACAAGTGGTAGGATCATAGTGCATTGAGACAAGTGATAGGATCATAGTGTATTGTGACAAGTGGTAGGATCATAGTGTATTGTGACAAGTGGTAGGATCATAGTGTATTGAGACAAGTGATAGGATCATAGCGTATTGAGACAAGTGATAGGATCATAGTGTATTGAGACAAGTGATATGATCATAGCGTATTGAGACAAGTGATAGGATCATAGTGTATTGAGACAAGTGATAGGATCATAGTGTATTGAGACAAGTGATAGGATCATAGCGTATTGTGACAAGTGATAGGATCATAGTGTATTGAGACAAGTGATAGGATCATAGTGTATTGAGACAAGTGATAGGATCATAGTGTATTGTGACAAGTGATAGGATCATAGTGTATTGTGACAAGTGATAGGATCATAGTGTATTGTGACAAGTGGTAGGATCATAGTGTATTGTGACAAGTGGTAGGATCATAGTGTATTGTGACAAGTGGTAGGATCATAGTGTATTGAGACAAGTGATAGGATCATAGCGTATTGTGACAAGTGATAGGATCATAGTGTATTGAGACAAGTGGTAGGATCATGCTAACATCTGCAATACTTTAAGTTTCAATATCACTGGCTGATATGGCAATTTGAGCATTAAAAATAAAAATAAACTTTATAGAATCCTAAATGCTGCTGGTAAAATCATTGGCACAAAACAAACCCTATTTGGGTGGTTGTTTGAGACTAACATTTATAAACATCTATAAAAAAGCTAACAAGATCCTCGAAATAAAGAATCACCCTTTGAGTCAGGATTTTATGATTTTACCATCACAAGAGAGATAAAAGACACCGATGGCAAAGACAAACAGACACAAACACTCTTTTGTTCCCCTGGCAATCAAAACATTAAATAAGAACAATCTGATATAAACCTTGTCACATGTAAATTATGAGTGCGTCTGGTGTGAATGTACACTTTGGTTTCTTACAGTTATAATGTTTTTGTTTGGTGTAAGGCACAAATTGTTAGACAAATTTCCATATGGACAATAAAGATTATTATTATTATTATTATTATATCATAGCGTATTGAGACAAGTGATAGTATCATAGCGTATTGAGACAAGTGGTAGGATCATAGTGTATTGTGACAAGTGATAGTATCATAGCGTATTGAGACAAGTGATAGGATCATAGCGTGTTGAGACAAGTGATAGGATCATAGTGTATTGAGACAAGTGATAGGATCATAGCGTATTGAGACAAGTGATATGATCATAGTGTATTGTGACAAGTGGTAGGATCATAGTGTATTGAGACAAGTGATAGGATCATAGCGTATTGAGACAAGTGATATGATCATAGTGTATTGAGACAAGTGATAGGATCATAGCGTGTTGAGACAAGTGATAGGATCATAGTGTATTGAGACAAGTGATAGGATCATAGCGTATTGAGACAAGTGATAGGATCATAGCGTATTGAGACAAGTGATAGGATCATAGCGTATTGAGACAAGTGATAGGATCATAGTGTATTGTGACAAGTGATAGGATCATAGCGTATTGAGACAAGTGATAGGATCATAGTGTATTGAGACAAGTGATAGGATCATAGCGTATTGAGACAAGTGGTAGGATCATAGTGTATTGAGACAAGTGATAGGATCATAGCGTATTGAGACAAGTGATAGATCATAGTGTATTGTGACAAGTGATAGGATCATAGCGTATTGAGACAAGTGATAGGATCATAGTGTATTGAGACAAGTGATAGGATCATAGTGTATTGAGACAAGTGATAGGATCATAGTGTATTGAGACAAGTGATAGGATCATAGCGTATTGAGACAAGTGATAGGATCATAGTGTATTGAGACAAGTGGTAGGATCATAGTGTATTGAGACAAGTGATAGGATCATAGTGTATTGAGACAAGTGATAGGATCATAGTGTATTGAGACAAGTGATAGGATCATAGTGTATTGAGACAAGTGATAAGATCACAGCGTATTGAAATGGCTAAAAGCATGAAATAGCGCTAAACAAAAACAATCGGTAAAAATATTTCTAATCGCACAGATTTATTATTGTTATTGTAGATCAATAATACTTTTTTAAAAGTATTCTTAAAAATGTTTTACTTGTTATATTCTGTATACGTTTAGAAATAAAATGTTAGCTTGCTCCACAATACATTGCACAAAGTATTTCTTGCCCCTCACAACATATGGGTGAAAAAAACAATGAACCAATTAATATGTAAATTAGTGATAATTGAAAAGTTTAGTTAAACTTTAGGAAAACAAAATCATACCGTTATTGTGTAATTCTTTCTGTTATATGAGCTTTTTTTTTTAATTTTTAAATTTTTTTAAACAATTTTTCTGCTTTTATTTAATTGCTTTTCAAAATTGGATGATTGAAATTAATTAATGCAATTGACTTTATACAAGAGAGGTATTTTTAAAAAGTATTTTAAAAAATTAACTAGTTTTAAACTAGTGTTTCTCTATAGGTCTGTATAAAAGTCGAAAGCTATGTAAATCTATAAAGGAAAGTGAAAGATTTTAAAAGTTATATTTCACGTTCTTCACTGATACTAGAACACGGACCAACTGTTTGGAGCTACAAATCAACGACTGAATATCAACCCTAATGCACACCAAAGCACCTGGCAACAACACACATACACACAAATTTACATAATCTCTGTAAAACTTTTTTAACTTTGCATAGAAGAGCGTCATTTAAGCTTAATTACGTGCTAGAAAATTAATTGTTTGCTAGAGACTTATCATGAGATGACCTGAAAGAGACCATAGTAGCCATGCATATACATGCGATGGTTGAGGAATCTTTTTTTTAAATTCTAGTTGAACCTATTTGTTACACTCCAACTATTGAACTGGTATGACCCAAGTTGTTTGAATCACACACTCAAGTATAAACTCTATCGGAGCTCAGAGGTAGAAAAAAGAAAAAAATGGTTTTGCGTTTAAAAAAAAAATGAAATGAAAATAAAATCCTAGAAATTGTACAATTAGACTAAGCATCACTTCAATATATTGGAAACGTCCAAATTTATTTCTAATTCGTCTCACTTTCAGAGTTCCAAACAAGATTTGTTTTTTTTTTTACCTTTTCTCAATGCTTCCAGGATATTCCATGTCCTAGATTCAAAATATCTCTGTTTAACAGAAATGCGTCGTTTTGTTTTATCTGCACGAAACATCGCTACATTACAAGACAAGATTACAAAGAGAGTTTGTGTTATCACACAAACTCAGAGGCGGCCCCCATTAGATCCCTATCGGATCCGCCTATTTGCAAGGAATGTTCAAAACGTGATTTTCTTTTGATTGTCAAAAGTAATACTGTTTAAAAATTTGATTTGGCATTGGAAAAATGTTTAGTTTTTCCTGTAAAATGTTTTACATGTTTCGGATCTTCCTTTTAAGGTAAAGATAACCTACTTCCTAGTCTAAGCTTCCCACGAGACAATCAGTCCAGAGCGCCAACCGCACAACCAGGCATTGCTGTTAACTTAATAACAAATTAATATTAATTATTGATAAAGAGTTATACTACAAATGACATCTACCGTATATATACAATATGTCAGACAAGCGATACTAAATAATCCTTTGGCATTGCTTTGTGATTGAAAATAAACAGGTATCGAGCTTGTACTTCGCAACATCTGCTCGATGTCCCAGCATAGTTACCATTAGATCTATTGGCATTTTTATTTAAATGGAACTAGAAAGAGGATGTAGATCTACCTAAACTAAACTTCTGATTTAGCATTCTTAAGATCTATATCTAATACGTCTAGATCTTAAATCTAAATTGGAATAATTTAGAAGTAATATAGATAAGATTTAGGCCTACGTAAAAATAAAGGCTATATAATCTATCAACATACTGAAAGCAACATTAAATTTAAAAAAAAAATTAGTTTTAATATTTAACAACATTGCAATATTGAACTACAGTAGGAAATCAAAATCTACTCTTTAAGTATAGATTTAGATCTAGAAATTGAAATTCAAGATCTTGATCTAGTCTTTATCATTCTAAACTAGACCTAGAAATTCTAGATCTAAATCTAAAATGATTTTAATTAGAATATAAATCTAGATCTAGTGTAAAAAATCTACATTTAGTGTTAAAAACTCTAGATCTAAAGTAAAAAATGTAGATTAGATCTAAATCTAGGTAGTATGTGTTTTTTAATACGAGAAAGCTGACGAGATTTTATAAATTATAATAATAATGTTTTTTTTTATCTAAACGTGACGGACAGACCGACCAACAGACAACGCACAGACATAAGCTGCTTTTATCCAGATGGGAGCACTAAACAAAAAAATAAATAAAATCTGATTATTTAAAACTTTTTGAGGGCACTAATTTTACACCACGTCTTGCAATGGCTGTCACACTACAGCACAGAAGTGTAGAGAGTCCATTAAAAAAAATTCCCTGATATTTACAAGCAAAGTGCAGTCTTAGCCTTTATAAACAAACATAAATGTTTTGTTTTAATTTCATCAGCTAGTTGACCAGAAAAATCATAAATAACTAATATTTATATTTGTTGTGAACATTTCTTTTACATTTTCCAAATGCGCTGGACTTAGTGATACTGAAAATACACACAAAATTATACTTTTTTGTTAACATATTGTAACATTATCTCCCTTACAATTATGAGTTGTTTTAGAATTGGCATATTTCTATGAAAAAATCTCTTACATAATTAATTTTATCAACTAAACGTTTTTTTTTTAGAAAACAAAAAGTAGCAGTTTCACCTAAACTTTGCAAGCCACAAAGCATGGTGATATAATATTTTTCATTTCTCTTCTGGTTTTTTTTGAGATCTGATTGTGACAGACGGACAAACTATCATTTTGCACAAACTTATATCGGATTTTTTTTTTTTTTAAGGATTTTTTAGCGGAATTCCCCTCTTAAGAGGCCGCTAATATTAGATATTTGAGAGGATAACCTGGGATAACAATTTGAAATATTTTGTTTAATTATATTTGTTACTAACATTGTACATTAGGTAATAATATTTTGAATATCTGACGACTCTATTCTTGGAAAAGGTTGTTAATACATTTAATTCTATCTTTACTAAAATGTTAATGTATTTTTTGATTAATATGATTGGACCATTCTGTAGTGAACGAAGATTGAACGTAATCTTAATGTGCATGTTCATAAAGACATAAATACATAAAACACTGAACCATAATCTTCAAATACAAAAACAAAATTTAATAAAATACTCTGAAAGACACAAAGATAAAGGCACATTCCTCGTCCCATATGCTAGGACAAATTTGTACAAATACTCCTTCTTCCCTAGTGCTATTAGAGCATGGAATGGGTTGCCTGAGCTAGCCAGGAAAACCAGTGACTTGGCAGAATTTAAGTCATTGGTTAATATGCATGACTAAATGCATGACGCGTAGGACGTAATCATCTTCTTTTTTGAAGTAACGTCTGTATTATATAAGATAAGAAGATAAGAAGACATACCTTTCCCCGGAATAAGATACTTAACACGCTGATCTTTTTTCCAGTAGCTGTCATTGGGCTACATTAATTAAGCAAATCTACGAGAATTTTAGTTACAGCCAGAGAAAAACCAGGGTTTATGGTTTGAGGTTCTTACTCCCCCCCCCCCTTTTCAAAAAAAAAAAAATTAAAACAAAAGTAAAGCAAAACTATAGATACCCAATTCCACCATCGTAGCCGGGGAGTGGAGTAACATCTGCTCAATGGAAAGACCGTGGGCTCCATTCATAAAGTAAATCTACGAGAATTCAAGCAGCGGCCTGAGAAAAACTAAAGCAAACTACAGTCCCACAATTGTAGCCCTCCCGAACTCTCAATATTAATAATAATACTAAAAAAAGCTATAGTAGTTATCTTATTCAATGAACGTATCCGGGGGGGGGGGTAAAAAAAGGTTTCATGACATATAATTAGCACTACAATGTTCAGAAATATAGATTTATAGGAAAAGTAAAGTCTCTCATATGTTAAGACACACACACACACACACACACACATACATATATATATCAGAACTTGAGCTTGTCTAATTCATTCAAACGGCATTTCAAGTCTGGAGACAAATTAGACAAGATATGAATACTTGCTAAAAATAATGTAAACCTAGTCAATGAAAGAGATGATGGTGTATTTGATGGTGTATTTGATGGTGTATTTGATGGTGTATTTGCACAGTTTTAAGAACCACAAGAAAAACTCCGGCCTGAAAGTGCGCAATATCTCCCCTAGGAGGTCACGTGGTCTTCTTGACTAGACTGGAGATGAAGTTGCTGCAGGGATAGTTTTGTTCACCCAATGAATACAGTCTCTGTTTATTTTTATGTATGTTTTTTTTCTTCATTTTGCTGTTTTGTGTATTCTCTTTCTATTTATTAATCTTCTCTCTTTCCACCATCTCTAACTTCTCTTTTTATCACTATCTTACTCTTTCTCTTCATCGTTCTCTTCTGTCTTACTCTCTTTTTTTAAATTAATATATCTTTCTATCTGATTGTATTCGTCTTTCTTCATCTCTCTCTCTCTCTCTCTTAGCGACGGTTATAGCAACTTTCTTTGTCTGTCTGTTCGTTATAATGATTGTACACGTCATTTCTCCCACACCCATTTTAGGATCAATCTGAACACCAAACTTTGTTGTACCTAACAAAACACGAAGAAGCAATGAAATAAAAAAATGAATCATTTAGTTCATTTACTATTGGTAGAAAATTAATTTTGTATTGTATTGTAAAAGGGAAATAAAGAAATGCTACTTATTGAGAGATGGGGCTATATATGTGGAGCTATTTCATTTATTAAGTTTTGAGTATGTATATCTCCCAATTCAATGGCTGCCTGGTCGTGAGGTTTGCGCGCTGGACTGTCGTTCGGATTTATCGAGGGTCGAGGGTTCAAACCCTGCCCGCTCCCATCCCCCGTCGTCCTGCGGGAGGTTTGGACTAGGAAGTAAACTATCTTCAACTCTGAAGGAACATCCGAAACATGTAAAACATTTTACATACAAACATTCTCGGGTAATGTTTAAACAATTAACAATAACAATTATTTATAGTCCATCACAAAACATGAATAAATTTAAAAAAAAAACCTCCAATAATCTAATATTTTAGTGCTAATTAATTAATTTTGTTTTGTATAGGAAAAAGGGAGCATATTCTTGCATTACTGACATATGGCAGTAATTTTGCGGTTTTTCCCTTCGATAAGCTTTGGTTTTTTTTTTAAGTTGTTTTTTTTTATTTATTTTGCTTGACTTTTGTTCTCCATGCCTATCTTGATAGGTTGAAGTTTCACTTTCTCTATCTCTTGTTACCTTTTCTTTTCCCTAACTTTCTCTTATCTTTCTCTCTCTCTCTCTTCTAGGTCTCCCTCTCTGAAATGTAATACTAAGTATCTCGTTTGCTTCTGGTGTCTCTCACGAGCTCAACATCTTTAAAGCAACTAGTTCACTAATCACGTTTGTCTGCTGAGGCGTGTCACTGACGTTTCAGTTAACGAAAATGCCCGTGAATAGAAACCAAAACGTTTTCGTTAGCAGCAAAGAAAATAGAAAAGAAAATGCTTTTATACAAACAAAAACGAAACCGGAAACGAAACGAATTTGTTCTAGATTGAAAGAAGCAAATAAAAAAAATGGCGCTGTTCAAATTTCGACTTTGGAATATTTATTTTAGTGAAACATGCTATTTATTGTATCAGTAACCCTTTCTTCTGTGTTGTAATGTTTCTAGCGTGTTGTGAGAATGTTCACATGCTAGAGATGTGTACTGTGTTATTTCATATAGTGTATTAAAGCTATGGACATGGTTTTCGATTCAAGTGTTGTAATATGTCCAAAAAAATGATAAAATTAAATATTAAATATGGACATGACAATAGGCAGACTTGAAGGAAATAGAATAACAAAACGACCCTTTATATCCAAGCCTTCACTCGTGCATTCACATTAGATGTTCTTTTTAGTCTTATCCGTTTGATCAATACAAAAGCTTTCACAGGTGTGAAAATAATATACATGACATAAAATCACAGTGATGTTTGTTTATATACGATATATATATATATATATATATATATATATATATATATATATATATATATGTGTGTGTGAGAGAGAGAATGTAATTTAATATATGTTCAGCCTGTAGTGTGGTGTTGTGTTTAAACAAATAGGTTTCGTTTGAAGTCCTATTGTTTTCGTACTTAAACTTTCTTAAATAAATGTTACATATTGACAACTGCTTCAGAGTGTGTGTCTTATGTACTTCAGAGTTGGACTGCTTCGTAAGGATTCATAACATGCCTGCCGTTCTGAATTTATATCATTGTATCGTCTGCTAGAATTTTCCCTCTTTGTATCTATTACAACGAGATGTTTACCAAAATATTATTTTGACAAGGGCATCTACTTGAGTTCTTTATAGGCTTACATGTTCTGTACTTTATAATGGTCATACATCTTTATGACTCTCTTTATTGTTTCTGTTTTTTCATGAGAAAGATCAGATACCTCCCTCCTAGATCTGTATCATCGTTATGGTTGATACATTTTATTGCTTAAAAAATATAAATAAACTTTGAAATACTTCATTTCCTTTCACAGGTTTACCCTTAAAAGCAATCTGATTTAAAACCACTAAATAACATTATTAAAGTAACTATAGTATTGCATATTATCAAAAATTTTATTTTCTTTGTGCACGAATTTGTGTGATTATGAATGGGCAGTTGTGGTCAGTATATTGTTAAAGAACTGCTATCAAAGCACTGAGATCAATCAATAAAATCATCTTGAACTGTTACCCATTTACATAACTCTATATGTCTGGGTTCCAAGTAGGTGAAACAATATATTATTGTATTCATTTGTTTAGTGCCTGTCTCATTGCTGTATAAAAAAAGCTAATGAAGACTTGGTCGAGACAGAACCCTAGTCTCAAGGGTGTTGGGGGGTCTCTCCTGAAAAGGTTCCTGGTGGAGTCTGCGATGCATATATCACCCCTTCAAACACACACACAAATACATAATAACAAGGGTCAGCCATAATAGCCGTAATATCAACTCATTTCGGCTGGCCAGACTGAGCACAAAGTATTGCCATATTAATAACTCTGTTTATGAATGACATTAGATCGAGATACACAAGTTTATTGTCTGAGTCATTTAGCTAATTGGGATAGCTTGTTTCCCTACCAGGTCATGTCATAATCAATAGAAATACAGACTACCTGCTAAAATAAAAATGTCAGTAATTAGTGTTGGTGTCCATTAAAGATTTTTAAAATTCTCCTCTGAGATCTTAACTTCAGGCAGACATCATTATCAATATTTCAGTAATGCATGGTACAGACACAGAGTGAGCTCATGACCAACGAGAACGCAGTGACGCGTTTCTGCTGTGATGTTATCCAATCGTAACCAGGAAATGTTGGGGTAACTGCGAACTGGAGGGGGGTGGTGCTTTGTTTGAAGTACCTGGTAGAGTTATAACGTTGTGTTTCGCAGGAACTAATGTTTGCTTACCAGCGAGCTCCAGTTGGTAATAGTGCATAACTAATGGCCTTTTAAAATACACTTTGTATACAGGCAATGCCTTCCAGTATTACATGTGATTACACTGACCTGGTTGAGACCTGCATATTTCACCAGATTGATTAAGACAAAGCCGTTGTCTGCGCCTTACTTCTGCCAGATCTCTTCTTTGGGTTTCAAATGTGTGCCTCGCATTCATTGTGGATGTTCTCCAGCATTTGCTGTCCGCTATTTTCCCCTATGCCAGTGAGGGCAATCTGACGCATACGATTTTAGCGCTTCCGGGGCGGGTGAACCTCTGTCGGGTCGTCATTTCGTAAGCTTGTCATTTTCCATATGTGATAAGTATCTCTACACTGTTGACACCAGCAACACATGAATATTTGTGACCCGTCTTCCAACGTTTGCAGCTTTTGGATAGCAAGCAACTTAAAAGAAAGCGTTCAGTAAGACCTTTGTGCTTTCTCAAGACTCTAGACCAGTGATGCCCAACCTTATTTGGTCTGCGGGCCATTTTAATATTTTCGGCATTCGTGTCGCGGGCCATATCTCCAAAAAGAAAAAAAAATACAATAAGCTTCTTTAAATAGTTTTATTTGTGGAACTACTTACATAAATTAATGTGATGCATGAAGTTTAACCAAAACCATCTTCTGAATATCTGGCTGCATAGATGAAACACCAAGTCGGAGCACTGAATCTAGATGTTCATCCGTGAGGCGATTAAGTAACATTGTTTTTAGCCCGTTTTATCATTGAGAAAGTTTGTTCACACAAATAAGTGCTCGAAAACATTGTGATCATCCTTAGCGCTTGTTTTCGAAGATTTGGAAACGCTTCTGCAGGTAACATGGAGTAGAAGTCAATAGTCTGCATCACTTGAAATTAGTCAAGCAGGGATGTATGGGCAACACTGCTCTAGACCATCTCGATCTCTGTGGTTCATGTCAAAATATTACAATGCTGAAGATTGAAAAACAAAGCTTCAACAGGAATACATACTTTCAAATGTCACAATGCTGAAGATTGAAAAACAAAGCTTCAACAGGAATACATACTTTCAAATGTCACAATGCTGAAGATTGAAAAACAAAGCTTCAACAGGAATACATACTTTCAAATGTCACAATGCTGAAGATTGAAAAACAAAGCTTCAACAGGAATACATACTTTCAAATGTCACAATGCTGAAGATTGAAAAACAAAGCTTCAACAGGAATACATACTTTCAAATGTCACAATGCTGAAGATTGAAAAACAAAGCTTCAACAGGAATACATACTTTCAAATGTCACAATGCTGAAGATTGAAAAACAAAGCTTCAACAGGAATACATACTTTCAAATGTCACAATGCTGAAGATTGAAAAACAAAGCTTCAACAGGAATACAAACTTTAAATGTTACATCGCGAAATGCTTTTTTAAAATACACATTTTGTAATGGAGTATATATCAGCAATTTCAATTTTAAATGCTCCATTCGATTGCTGTGATTTACAAATAATGTATCAAGAATCTAGAGAAAGCGACGTACATGTCAAAGACAGAAAGGCAAAGAGAGAAATTCCTGGCCTGGAAACTGTTGCGCAGTTCTTCTCAGATACTAAACTGATTGTGGGAAACATTTCCCGAATGGATAATAAGAGGAAGAAGATTTATACGATTTTACTGTTGAAGTATTCTCTGGGGAAATAACTCAAGTTACCTTCTTTGAACAGGCAAATGATTCACCATTTCTCATTATAATGATCTCCCCATAAGAGGAGCACGTGATGAAACTATTTTTAGTAATACAACACAATACATTCAATCAAAAAAAGATAAGTAATTTTTTTTTAAAGAGACAAATATGAAGCCACATCCACGCCCCAACAGAATCAATCCTACTCACACATACTTGTTATGAAACTAACAGACGTGAGAGCCTCTTTGATCAATCCAATGGAAATAATGTCAGAGCTGATTCCCCACAATTCACCGTAACAAAAAAAAAATATACAAAGACATATCCGGACCGTTGCACTATCGACTTTTTTAGTTTCATTGGCTTTGATGGGCATGTAGTCGTCTGCTGTCTGAGAAGACAGAAAACTAGTCGAAATTCCGAATCTAAAATAGTAGAGGGATTTTATTAATTATTTATTTATTAAATAGATTTTAACAATCCATATTTTATATGATATGGTAAGCACCGATAAGTTAAAAAATATGAGTGTATTTATAAACAAATTTGTTATTTTGCTGTGGTTAATGTACAGGAAATATTGCGATATTTTTAGAAATAATTTGTTTCGTATCTAAACAAGTGAGATAAGATTACGTTTTTATACAAGAAAGATGCAAAAAAAAAAATACTTTTTAAAAAAGATGATTCCTTCACTATACATTTTTACCCCCGCCTCTTTCCCCTCTCCTTCCCCGTCTCCGAGAAAAGACTCCTGGTGAAGTGAATGTATAGATCTACTAGACTTTATCATTTTCTAGTGATAGGTCTTTAGACCTAGTTTTTAGAAGATGGTGCGCAAATGGATCCTGAACATTCATTTATTAAACACGGTAACGAACTGAGCCTACATACGGAAGAACCCCGATGACTGCAGTTCTCTTGACAAGTTGTAATTATTTTTGTTTATTCTTTTAAAAATTCTATCAGTCAAACTAAAGTGTGGCAAACTAGCTACAAATTCTTTTCATAACGATACATAGCGGCTGTACATTTTATAGGAAAATCGTTAGAACCGTTTTCGAGATCTGTGTTCAGGTTCCAATTATTTCCAGGCATGGGTGTAGCGCAGGGGTGGGCAACTTTTTTCTATCGAGGGCCGCATTAAAAAACATTTTGGGAATGGGGGGCTGCATTCTGTATATATATATATATATATAGAGAGAGAGAAAGAGACAGTGTGTTACATATAATATGTACTTAGAAAAATATGCTTGCTATATGTGTGTCTTTTAATTCACATTTATTATATAAATACTGTATTGTACATTTACATTTCATTTTTGTACAATTTTCATTGAGGAATTACAAGATTTACCAGTTTCTGAAAGGAATTTTTCAAATATAGATTCTAAATTTTGTTACTGTCTTTTTACACTACAACATTTCACTACTACCTTACTAGTTGTTATCCTTGTGACTGATGTCAAATTACAGTCAGTCAGTACATCGACCTGTTCACAGATGTGTGTAGACCCAAATAATGTGAAAGTTAACAGATAAAATCTTTTAAATTGTGGAAATACAGCCTCTCGCACCCATAAAACTCCCTCTCTTTCATGTCATAACTTAGTTGGAAGTATGCCCCCTGAAGCTGAATCAGCTTCTGCACTAAATGGTGAACTGCGGGGATTGAAAACTGGTTCCAAGTTATTCACGTCATAAAATTTGCTTTCAAATTCCACAATAAAGGAATCCAAATAAGCCTTGTACTTTTCAACCATTTCACTAGAAATATGTTTCACCTTTCAGCCAAGCAAAAACGACAAAATCTGTTTTCACTTCCTTGCCTTGAGGAAGGGAAAATGTGTTTGTAAACATTTAAAATGCACATACATTTCATGTGTAAACCACCCATTGCAATCTGAACAATGAGAAACATGAAGTCTGTCTTCTACTCTTCATTAGAGAAATATTAGTAACAAAGCAACAGTCAATATCCGTCAAGGGACATTAAGATTTCTTCTTTGTGATTCCATATTCTTCTCAATACCTTGCCCATGCTAAGGCAGTGAATACTACTGTGGTACCGAAAAACAGAATGTTTTGTTTCCCAATCTTCAAGTACTTCTTAGTTGAGACTCCTAGTTCTGATAAATTTGACTATTTTGATAATAGAATGAATAGGTTTGATAATCAATGTAACTTTGCTTAAACTTTCCCGTTTAGAGTTAATTGTTGGAAAAGTGTTCTTGTTCTATATCAAGGCTTGGGCTACAGTTGCTACATTTGACTTCTTGTTGCAAGCCAATACTTTCACCACAGTTTCTCCATAGCACTGATTAAAAACTGGACTAAGTTTGTGTCTTTGACTGAATGTTTTGAAATAGTGCCAATATGAATAATCTTTGTTTGCTTTAAACTCTTTAGAATGACATGTAGAGACAATGTTTCTTTAGCCTCTCCATCATAAGAGATAAGAAACAAAAATTTAGATTTTGAAAATTATTTTTAAAAATATATTTGCAATTTTTCTATGTACAATCTGTGAGCACACCTAATTACTGCTGGTGTCCGCGGGCAGCATAAAACACTCATGGCGGGCCGCATGTGGCCCGCGGGCCGTAATTTGCCCACCCCTGGTGTAGACAGAACTACATTTTGTAGGGTTTGGGGGGTGGGAATTTCTCCCCCCATATATATATATATATATATATATATATATATATATATATATATTTACCCTGTTCTCTATCAGGCCTTCTGTAAACACTGCTAAACAACACTCACATCTAACACAAGAACTTGACAGCAAGAGTTTCAGATAACAATGTGGCGGTTTTATGACTAAATCCATCACCAGCCAATACAACACAATTGGCTACACTAACTTCCAACGCTTTGCTACACAACAGAACTGCCTAACTAAACATTACTAGTCTCTCTACCTCGTACAGCTACAGTCTCGAGGACTCACAGTATCGCACCGTCCTTACTATCTTGCTGTCCTGGACTCAACTGTCCTTTCTTACGCATTGTCTCTCGTCCGTGAAGGCTTTTGATCCCACGACCATAACACGGGTAATATTCGCGGTTATTAGCAGTACTGTCCCTTGTCTATCGACAGCTACGCTCATAGAATTTGGTGACTGTTTTTTGCTTTAGAACACTATTGAAGAGGGGGTTTTAAACCTCAAAGCTATCTGTAAGGGGCGATAAACCCTAAATCTTCTGAAGGAGGTTTTAAACTAAACGCCTTCTAGAGGGGGGGGGGGGAATAAAATCTTGGCTACCCTGATAGAATTTTGTTTGTGTAGTTTGCTTTAATTTTATATTATAGAGGTGGATTTTAGCTACAAACCCAACTGAAAGGGTTTTGAACTCAAAATTCTTTGGAGGGTTTTTTTTAAACACAAATCCCCTCTTTGCTACCCTCATAGTATCTGGTGACTGTTGTATGCTTTAGTCTTATTTTGAAGAGGGGATTTATGTTTTTAAAAAATTCGGAGGGGGTTTTAAACTCACAATCTCCCTTGGATATGCGCTTTTAATTTGGTGACTGTCGTTTGTATTTATATTTTGTTTTATAGAAGAGGGGGGTTCTAACCTCAAAACCCTTCTTTGGTTCGCTGAAGCAAGTGATGGTTTAACATTAAAGTCTAACCAAAAAATAAACAAAATCAAAGCAAAAAATCAGTCATAAAACTCATTTCGGGGGGGGGGGTGAATCCCAAGAGCCTCCCCCCTGCTAGCCCATGTTTCCAGTATCTATATGTTTTCATGAGGGCTGTAAAGATGCTTGGAATTCACACTTTTTCTTTCCATGTGATTTTCAAGATCCTACGGAGACATCGCAAATGGAATGAGTTTAGTTTTTTCTCATGCTTTGCGTAGGTGGTCCATGATTCACTGCCATACAGTAGTGTACTCATAACGCATGCCTTGTAGATTTCCATTTTTGTCACTTAGTGAGCTTCTGGTTTTCCCAAACTCTTGGCCTGAGTCTAGCGAAGGTCGAGGCAGCCATCCCTATGCGTTTTTTTTTACCTCATTTTCAGGTCATCTTGAATTGTGGATCCCAGATAGTAGAATTCGTTTACGGCGTCCAGCTTGTTATCGTCTATGAGGATGGAGGGTGGTGCTGCAGCAGGTGGTCCCATAACATTTGTTTTCTTTACAGGCCTGAGAGAAGCGGGACATTAGTGACTGAAGTTCCTCTTGTGTGTGTGCCACTACCGCTGCGTCATCCTCGAATAACATGTCTCTTACGAGGGTGGTTCTGATTTTAGTTTTGGCCCTCAGTCTGGCAATATTTAGGAGTTTGCCATCAAATCTGTAATGGAGATAGATGCCTTCTGTGGATTAGTCAAACGCGTTGTGGATTAGCAGTGCAAATAGTATTCCAAAGAGGACACATCCTTGTTTAACTCCACAGTTTATACTGAAAATTTCAGAGCTGGCACCATTGAATTGCACTCTACACATCATATTTTGTAAGAAAGTAATTATTTATAAAGCTAATGGCTTTTTGTAAGAGCGATTACTTTGCTCTCAATAACTAATGAAAGAATACTGGATGTAGTTAGAGATGATATAGCATTGCTATTAGGTAGTAAAAAATTGTAGATGTATTATGTAACTACATGTGATCACAAATTAATTATAGCAGTCAATCTAATGATTTCTACAAAAGATGTTCAAGTATGTTCAACTCTTTAGTGAATTTCCACTGTCTCGTGTTCAAAATAAACTAAATTTAATCTTAAGATGGATATATATTTCATTGTGTGTATTAGTTTTTTTCTCCAAAGATATACATAAACTGTCACATTTCTAGGAAAATCATTAAATCAGTTTTCGAAATTCATGTCCAGATTTCAAGTGTTACCCATGAATTTGCAAGCTAATAAGAGGAATTGTTAAAATACATAAGATAAGAAAACATCTAAAGTTGATCGAATCAGTGATAGTTAATTATTAATAGATAGATAGATAGATAGATAGATAGGTAAATTGATAGATGGATAGATAGATAGATGGATAGATAGATAGATAGATAGATAGATAGATAGATAGATAGATAGATAGATAGATAGATAGATAGATAGATAGATAGATAGATAGATAAATTGATAGATAGATAGATAGATAGATAGATAGATAGATAAATTGATAGATAGATAGATAGATAGATAGATAGATAGATAGATAGATAGATAGATAGATAGATAGATAGGTCAACCATTTGCATTAAACCTAGACTAAGATTCTGTAGACCTCATTTCCTCTCAATCAATACTTGCTGACTGGAAACATTACAGACAACATCATTAGATTGAAATCAATCGACCATTTGTTAAAAAAAGTGTACGGGTTTGAATAACTCAAGTATTAATTTTATTTGTATTGACATGCAGAATCAAGGGGGTCCACATTGCCTTAGACTCTTAATACACTTTTACATTTCCTTAAATCTTAAATTGAAATATTGATTTGATGCCGAAAGCTTAACAATTAAATTTAAAATAATTGAAAAGATTAAATAGTGAAATAGTATAATAAATATTTCAAATAAAAACAAAATTGAACACACTCAAATACTCAATCACTGCCCCATATAGATATATATTTTTCTTTCGGTCTCGAGACAAAATGATATGATGAGGAATATTTATGGACATATGGCAAATTACAAATATTTAGATCTTGCTAAAAAAAACATAAATTGTTAGAATACAGACAAGAAATAGGGGTGGACTAGAAATTAAGAAAAGTAGTGCATGATTCAATGTTATTTACTAGCAGTTGTAACCAAGGCACACCTCCTTTGATACATTTAGTGTGCAAAACATAATATTTTACAATAAATAAAATAATAAATAAAAAAACAATAATGATGCTACAATGTAAAACGATATTTTCTTAGACACTGTTTTTAAATCCTAAACTGAATGTAAAAATATCCAAGACTTGTGTTTAGTAACGTTATGCACTGCAAAACCACATCGAGATTAGAAAGTAATTGAAAACCTTAGAGAATGGTTAAACTATTTAGTTCCTAACTGTCACATTAAATATGAAGAGATGGAATTAAAATTCTTTCTTGTATTTTTTTAGGAATAGTATTAGTACAGTCTCTAAATCATTAGCTGGAATAGGGAATAGAATAAATGTATGTCTCAAACCCCATCTGGGTTCATTACCTCAGAATCAGAATAATCGAAGCCAAGGTCAACTGTTTGCAGTTTTATTTTTGGTCTAGCTATTAGCCGTCCAGGTGATTAGCGCTCGTCTGTCCTCTGCTACGTTTTTTTTCCGGGAGGGTGGAGTTCCCTTACGCAATCCATGCATTTGAAAGACAAAATCAGGTCCAACGACTTTGTATTCGTTGTATGACGTCAGTGGTGGATAGGGCGTCACATTGTTATTTATAAACAAGTTAATCAAATATCCGACACATCAGTGTGATCAGAAGTGCACTGAGTGATTGCACTGAACATTCCAGTGTACATTTAACAATTAATTTCCATTATTGACTTCTCTGTATTTAACTGTGCTGATTAAGCTGTGCTTTATTAAGCGTAGTTGTATCAATTAGTTTGGACAGTTGTGTAATTAAATTGGAAATTGATCAAGACCGATATACATCTATGCGATTACAAATATTATTTTATCAATTTTTGGGGGTTAGCGCAATTTTCCTGATTTTATCTTTCTGAATACGCTATGATTATATGGACCAGTTGGAAAGGGATGAAGGAGAAAAAAGAAGAGGTGATCGCTTTTTAAACGCATTTATCAATTTATCATTTATCAACTCATGTCTCCTCATCCTTCTCAAGCCTGTAACACAAACTGCTGTGCAAGGAAAGCGCTGATGAAAATAGAAGGCCTTAGAGTTATCTATTGTTTGCTTCAAACTTTAAAGCGAGGACATAGAAAACATAAATGGGGCTAATTCAACTTCGAGATACCAAACAAAATAATTAATTGCCAATACTAAATTAACTAATTGTTTTTTTTTTTTTTTTATTCTTGTTTTGTCAAGAAAAGAAATAATTGAGCAAAATCTCAGCTAAATAGGGTTTAGGAGAAATAACGTGTACATATTTGTTACCAGACTGATAGACAGAGTGACTTGATATAAGCTAAAGATAAAGGTTAGCCATCTTATTGGTTAAACATTTTTAGAAATAATAACAGTCATATATTATTTTATTGTACAAATCATAACACTCATATATTGTTATATTGTACGAATCATAACACTCATATATTGTTATATTGTACAAATCATAACACTCATATATTGTTATATTGTACAAATCATAACACTCATATATTGTTATATTGTACAAATCATAACACTCATATATTGTTAAACAAATCAAAACACTCGTGTATTGTTAAATTGTACAAATATATATTGTTATATTGTACGAATCATAACACTCATATATTGTTATATTGTACAAATCATAGCACTGGTAAAATCATTGGCAAAAAACAAACCCCATTTGGGCAGTTGTTTGAGACAAACATCTATAAAAAAGCTAACAAGATCCTCGAAATAAAGAATCACCCTTTGTGTCAGGATTTTGTGATTTTACCATCACAAACGAGATACAAGACATCGATAGCAAAAACAAACAGACACAAACACTCTTTTGTTCCCCTGGCAATCAAATCGTTAAATAAGAACAATCTGGTATAAACTTTGTCACATGTAAATTATGAGTGAGTCTGGTGTGAATGTACACTTTGGTTTGTTATAGTTATAATGTTTTTTGTTTGGTGTAATGCACAAATTGTAAGACAAATTTCCATACGGACAATAAAGATTATTATTATAATTATTATTATTATTATTGTTATATTTTACTAATCATAACATTCATGAATTGCTATCTATCTGTGCCCTCACAAAAACGCATTGCACAAAGTATTTGGTCCGTCGATTCAAGGCCTCTATCTATTCACACGTTTGTTACAAATATAAGACTGTATTTTGCAATCCCTTAACATGCACAAAGTTGTTCGAGGACTAGATTCTATTTCAATGTCATCAATGCTGAATGTGTATTTTATGTGAAGGTGTATCACTCAAAGCTCATTCAAAGCTCGGATGAATGTTAGTGTTTATGCGGGCTGTTTTAACTAGACTTCGCAAGAGAAGATAACTTTGAATCAAGTAGCTGAAACAGGAGCCACAATTAAGTCAACATTTATTCTCAATAACGTTGTGAAATTAGTCAAGAGCTCGAGGTTGTCAAAAATATAATAGTACATGTTTATTGGAATAAAAGCCCTCATTGATCTAGTAGTTTAACCTGTACAACATTCCTGGTGTAATTTCGAAACTATTTTTTTTTTATATTAATTTTTCATTATATAGACTTTGATAGGCGGGTAAAAAGTTGCATCACAAAGTCTGTAAATATTTTTGAAATTTAAAATTAGTCTAAAATAAATAGGAAATCCAATATGTAAGAGGACACTTTTAATTTCCCTTTTTAAAAATAATATTTTTTTTTTAATGTTGCAACTTTGTTTCCTTATGATTGTTTACTGTTTGATATGTTTGTTTACCTTTCTTGTGTCTGTTTACTTTAAGTTTTACATTTTTAGCGTTTATAGTGTTGTTTTTTTTTAATACTGTTTCTTGTTTTTGTTACAGTTTCTAGTGTTTGATTACTTGTATCAATGTTTGTTTGCAGTTTATGTTGATAGCTTATAGTTTCTAGTGTTTGATTACTTGTATCAATGTTTGTTTGCAGTTTATGTTCATAGTTTATAGTTTCTAGTGTTTGATTACTGTATCAATGTTTGTTTGCAGTTTATGTTCATAGTTTATAGTGTTTGATTACTTGTATCAATGTTTGTTTGCAGTTTATGTTCATAGTTTATAGTGTTTGATTACTTGTATCAATGTTTGTTTGCAGTTTATGTTGATAGTTTATAGTGTTTGATTACTGTATCAATGTTTGTTTGCAGTTTATGTTCATTGTTTATAGTGTTTGATTACTTGTATCAATGTTTGTTTGCAGCTTCTGTTCATAGTTTATAGTGTTTGATTACTTGTATCAATGTTTGTTTGCAGTTTATGTTGATAGTTTATAGTGTTTGATTACTGTATCAATGTTTGTTTGCAGTTTATGTTCATTGTTTATAGTGTTTGATTACTTGTATCAATGTTTGTTTGCAGCTTCTGTTCATAGTTTATAGTGTTTGATTACTTGTATCAATGTTTGTTTGCAGTTTATGTTGATAGTTTATAGTGTTTGATTACTGTATCAATGTTTGTTTGCAGTTTATGTTCATTGTTTATAGTGTTTGATTACTTGTATCAATGTTTGTTTGCAGCTTATGTTCATAGTTTATAGTGTTTGATTACTTGTATCAATGTTTGTTTGCAGTTTATGTTCATAGTTTATAGTGTTTGATTACTTGTATCAATGTTTGTTTGCAGTTTATGTTCATAGTTTATAGTGTTTGATTACTTGTATCAATGTTTGTTTGCAGTTTATGTTCATAGTTTATAGTGTTTGATTACTTGTATCAATGCTTGTTTGCAGTTTATGTTCATAGTTTATAGTGTTTGATTACTTGTATCAATGTTTGTTTGCAGTTTATGTTCATAGTTTATAGTGTTATTTCTTTTCCTACTTTTCAATGTCATGTCAATGTCAACCTATTTGTTCAGTCTATGTGTCTAAGTAACAAATGATGCTTTAGTTGTATGTTGTTCTCTAACATCCATCTATCGAAACTTTATATTCAAATGACCTGCTCATAACTAAACAAATAACACAATTCAAAAGTCCATATTTATTTAGAACTGTTCATACCGGAGTCTCTAGATATTTAAATGACGCATTCTTTCACTTCTACACTTTTATGTAACACAGACCAACATGAGGGCCTACCAGTGTATAAATAGATTTCTCCTTTTTCAACTTTCCGCCAGATGTTTCATTTATTATCCTCACGTTGTCCGGAATATTAATATCTGGGCTAGGAGCTACATCTGGAGACACAAGTAACTACCAGCTCCAGTCCTTTGAAAGTGGCCGCTGTAATTATAGGGATGTTGTTCAATTATAGAAGGACACACACACACACATACTTAAACATAGACACTCTGCACACTAGCAGACATGCACAGACAGTAATTGAGAAAAAGAGAAACGAGACAATTAGAGAGAGAGAGAAAGAGAGAGAGAGAGTATTAGTTGAAAAGTGGAACACAATCCCTCAGAAAGAGAAAAGGAGAAAGAGAGAGAGAACGAGATACTAAAACTGTAAGAGTGAATGCGGGGCAGAGAGACAGATAGAGACTAAAAAAGGTTCAAAATAATGAAATAGAGAAAGTAAAAGAGGCGAAGAGAGAGAGAGAGAGAGGAAGTTTGAAAGGTACACATTTGGAAAGACAGAAAGAGTTAAAAAAAGGAAAATGTAAAGATGGACATGGGGAGAGACAAGATGAATAAAGTTGAAAAGTGGAAGATATAGTTTGTATGTATGTTTGTATGTATGGGTGTATGTATGTATGTATGTATAGGTCACAATGGGTGTATGCACCGAATAAAAATCAAAACCGTATGACCAGTCTTGATAAAATTTGCCATGAATATGCCTTTGATCACGATTAAATGTCTCTACCACATCAAGAATGGCTTAAAATAAAACACAACTTAAATTATTTCTACTGCAGAACGAAACTTTGTACTTTGTAAGTTAGGACCCAAGGAACATTTCTGCCAAGTTTTATCAAGATTGGGTAAACGATTTTGATTTATATCGAGACATACACCCATACATACATACGCCTTACTTTCTGTTTATTGTAAATATATATAAATATTGTTATATTGTACAAATCATAATATGTAATAATATCTATATATCTATATTACTTTCATCTCATATCTCTAATCTTTTACTCATGAGAAAAAAAAACTTCTTCTCTATAAGACGTGGACATTTCTATTTCAAACGTTGAATCCTGAAAATGAAACAAAAATCTGTCGCTGTGTTAGGAAATTTACGTGACTCTAATTTTTTGTTTTTAGGGATACAGGTAATTACTTTTGTCATTTCTCGTAGACACGGGGAGATAATTTAGGTAATCAACTGTTTTAGTTTCCAGCGAATTTTTTTTTTTTATTTCTACGAGTCAGCTAGTCTGCAGGGTGTTGTGACTTTGCCAATAAAAAAAGGTTTTACCCAGGTAGCAGTAAAAATAATAATAAATAATAATGATAATATTAATGATAGCAATAATAAACATTTGTATATCTAACTATAAACAATAGCCTTGTATTTCTCTCTCTAAATCTCTCTCTATCATGTCATCTGGTGCTCTGTAGCTGAGTGGTGAAGCGTTTGGCTTCCGAATCGAGGGTCCTGGGTTCGAATGTCTGTGAAGAATAGGATTTTGATTTTCGGGATTCTTAGATACAATGATTTTAACAATCTGCCCTATAGATCGCAAGGTCTTAAATGTGCCCTATAGATCGCAAGGTCTTAAATGGGGACTTTTTATCTATCAATCTCTCTATCTTTGTTTAATTTTTTTTTTAATTGTTAAATAACAAATCCGAATTGCCATTTACTTACTTTTTTACTGCTGTCTGATTTATTAAAGTATGTGACTTAATTCAGTTTCAATGTGTGACTTAATTCAGTTTCAATGTGTCACTTTATTCAGTTTCAATGTGTGAATTCATTCAGTTTCAATGTGTGACTTAATTCAGTTTCATTGTATTATCATTACTGAATAATGTTCAACACTTAAAAAAGCCAGACCTTTGACAGCATATTGAGCAACCTGCAATTAAACAATATATCCCAAGCTGCTAGAAGCAAAACTAATATCTGGACCACTCACACTCGAGCAACATTAATAAAATAAATTAACATATTAAAAAATAGATAAAAAATTAAATAAGAGCAATAAGGTTTCACATGTATGCATATTTATTAAAGGCTTTTCTTTTGTTTCTATTTTCCAGTTATATGTACGAAACAGATGGCTTCCTAAAGCATTATTTATGGTTTCTATGTGGCATTGGGCTGCCTGGCAATCTACTCACTATATTGGTTGTACTGAGTCATAAGCCTTACAGGCCGGCCACCTTACTTCTCGGCTGCCTGGCGATATTTGACAGCGCTGCCTTGATCACCAAGCTGATAGAGTCACAGATTCTTTACAACAAATTCAGGCTCGGATGGTTGGGCTGCAAGCTGATTTACATTCCAAGCACTGTGACTGCTTCTATCGCCAACTGGACTCTGGCCTTGATCTGTGCCGAGCGCTGCATTGCTGTCTGCTACCCACTTAAACGTCTGTATCTCATGACGACAAGAAGAAGCAAATGTCTCCTGGCTGTGATGTCCGCGGTCTTGGGCACTTACGTCAGCGTACTTTACGCCCTGTTCATGGTGGACAGCAACGGGGAGATTGTCTGCGTCTTTCAGAACATCGGCATCTACACCTTCCTCCTTGTCCAGTATGCCTCACATATCATCGCCCCGTTCATTCTGATCAGCTGCTTCACAGTGCTGGTCATACGACAGCTTCACGTCATGCGTAACAACCGACAGGAGCTACGGAGGAAGCGCTCCATCAACGAGTCGCCCATCCTCCGGCAGGAGAGTCAAGAGAACAAGATGAGCCTCCTCATGATCGGCGCCTCCTTACTCTACTTCATCGTGAACGCGCCATCTTGTCTCTTCTACACCGTCATCTGGCCGGCGACCTGCATCCCGCGTCACGTCTGGTTCTACGTCAAGGACCTGCTCTACGTCATCAATGACTCATCGCACGCCTTAAACTTTTTTGTCTACTTCGCGCTGGTCAAGGGCTTCAGAAGTGACCTGTACAAAGTGATTTCCAATGTCGTAAAACAAAGACGCAGGAAACTGGATGACCTTTGACATCCACAAGTGTCAGTAGGATGATCAAAAGATTAGTCTACCTCTTCAGTGGATGATACAATTCTAGTATTCCAACAAAATAGTTGGATAAAGTCTACTTCATGCTCATTTAATGTTAGTGGGATTATTGAAAGTACTTGCCAGTGTTCTCAGAAAGGTTTCTATAAAATGTGGAACACGTTTTCTAACAAAGTTTATGGCCAGGCTCCATTCGTGTGTTGTCTACAGGATATTCAAATAGGAATGAACTGTTTAGAACTAATGGTCAATCACTGAGTGTTCCCTTTTATGCTTTAGTTAGAAAGTTCCTCAAAAAGAAGAAATATTTTATACATTTTGATTTTTGCGATATTGTATGTGAGAAAAGTTTTACTGGAAACACTAATGAACTAGAACTAATAAATTGTTACTTACAGGATGGAATAGTTGTGCATATTTTATTACATTGCAAAAACATATCCTTTATATTTGTACGTTAATGTACAACTGAAAATCTCAGTTATAAAAAAGGAAATTAAATAGTTATTTAAACTTTAAACACAACCAAATGTTTATTTGGTTTAAATTTCAAAATGTACTTTAGCCTATAATGAAATCATTCACACTTAAAGAAATCCCAATCATTATTGTATTCTATAAGCCATGTCTGATTGGTATACATAAGTAGGTGTAAAATTTACAACTATAAAATGTTCCAGGCTAGAAAATGATACTTTCTCATAGCGACTAGCGTATTGTTTTTTGTTTTTTTAAATAAATAAGCTCACAATTAAAAGCAAATACTGTCTAAATGTGACTTGAGTAATAATGAGCTGCAAACAATAAAAACTTTATTTATGAAAATCGTTTGTGGAAAAAGAGTGGTCTAAAGTGATGATGATTGTTAGTTCTTGTTTCCGCTACATCTACTTCTTTCAACACATTCAATGGTTTTAGGCTTTGTTGCATTGTTAGATTGCATCCATATTGGAAGTCAGTGTTTCTCAAGCTGTGTTCTGCCGAGCCCCAGTGTTCCTAGAAGCCTGAATAGGTGTTCCACGAGCTACTTCAGTAATTAACTAGCTGACCACCGCGTGCACTAACTTCTCTAGAACAAATGTTCAACACAAAGAATGTGCGAAGTGCCCATTACGTAAAAAGGTTTGGGAAACATTGTTGTGAGTTTTTATAGGTTTGGGTTGAAACCAAAAACAAATTATTTGCTTATGTAAATTTCAATAATGCTAACTTTTTTTGTTAATATACAGAGTTTATCGGAAATAAACCTTTTAAAAACTAATTAGACATCTCTCAAAAAAATGTAATGTGAAATTAACGATGAGATGCGTTCTTAACTGAAATAAAATTGTTTTATAACGTTCGTTTGGGATGCTGTTTTGAAGTATGTTTGTGAATCAATAATGTGTGATGTTTTTGTAAGATTTGTTAATTGGTGGTTTAAAAAAGAGTTCATTTTGTTAAGACGTGCTTTGTGTTTAGAAAACTAAATACTTGTTAAACGTTGTACAGTAAAATGTTTATTTCAAACTGATGCTAAATCTTCATATTGTTATCAATAAACATCATTTTGTTAACACGCATTGTTCCTTTATTCAGTGTACCGTTGACCAGGCATTTTATTTTGTCATTTGCCCCTACACAGCGTATTACCAACTGAACTAATAGTCCATTAGCAACATGTATCGCTGTCTACACCTGCCGCTACTCTGCCACTATGAGCCGTGTTTCTAGTAAAGATTCGAACATAATAAAAAACAACAAAGGGACAAAGGCAGACAATTCTTCCGTTTGGCTCAACGTAATTGTCCTTTAAGTGCAATCGGCTTTTCAAAACGAAGATCGGACTTCACAGACATCTTCAAATTCAAAGGAAATGAGATTGTGCTCATCTACGAACTGAAAGGGCTTATACCATTGTCTCTGAGGGGACGTGAGCGGGTCAGATCTCAGAAGTCGAGAAAATCACAAAACAGTTTGAGATGTTAACAAGAGAGCCGTGGATCAAAAGACCGACAGGGGCTGACAGAAATCAATATGTTTAGCTAGACAATACAACGAATCAAGCCAACACACAAACACACACACATATATACATGAGTATATATATATACTTATACCTAGATAAATGGATTAATCAACTCTATAAGAAAGCATTATTTCAACTAGTTGGCTCTTCTTCCGTCGTAGAACGACTATTGTTCAATAGGTAGAGACCTTTTCTCAAGAGACATTCCAGTCCACATGTGTCGCACGTTAAGGTGGCTTTCGCTTTGGTGGTAGAGCAACCAAGCATGTTTCGTTTGGCACATTTGTCCTTCTGAACCGAGGCCAATGGTTTATCTCTGTTATAGCTTTTTTGGGCCATCATCTCTCTCCACATTGGCTGTATCTTCCCAGTAGTCAACATCAATATCCACTGCTTTTAGGTCGCGTTTAATTGCATTCACATATCGGAGGTGGAGACGACCTGTGTTTCTTGAAACAGCTGCGAGTTGTCGATAAAAGATGATTTTCTTGATACGATCATCGTCCATCCGGCGGACATGACCAAGCTAGTCTATCATAGGTCTGAGGAATGTAAAGATGCTGGGAAGACCAGAGTATCTCAGTGTTACACACTCTTTCTTACCATGTGATTTTCAGGATTTGTCGGAGGCAGCTCAAGTGGAATGAATTTAGTTTTCTCTCTTGCTTTGCAACTGCCGTACAGTAGCGTGATAAAACGATTTGGTCATTGTAGTGAGCTTCTATTTTTTCCTAAACTCTTGGTCTGAGTCTAGCAAACTCAAAGGCGAGGCAGCATTGCCATGCGTTTTTTTTTATCTCCTCTTCTAGGGACAGGTCACCTTGAGTTGTTATGTCACTAACATTATAATGTGTGCCTATGTGTGTGTGTGTGTGGGGGGGGGGGGTAATATTATCTAAACAATGATTTTAAAAAAATCGTAGCAATTTTTTTTCTTCACACGAAGATTATTTATTTAAATTTATTTAGATTATAGTACCTCCAATCTAAAAAAAAAACAACATAAATGTCGACCTGTGTGTTTGGCACACCTCACGTATTTTAGTGGGTTGGGAAAAGCATATTAACGTTTCTATTTTTTTTACATGTATCATTAGAAATTAAAGTTTAATAGATTTTAGCCACAACCTCCCACAGGATGGATGGCGAGGGATTGCGGCTGGCAGGGTTCAAAACCCGGGACCATTGAAACAACTAGTCCCGAGCACATAACACACATCGATAGTTTCCAATATACTTTCATGAAATAGTCCAAATTATTGAGATATTTTTTTTCTTTCCAAAGGCGGGAGAGCGGGAGAATGTATAATATAGACACTCTAGTATTGTATAGAGATAAAACAACACTATTTGTTATAAAAGGTTTTAGTGTATTTATAAAGTATCATCAGAACCTCTGGTGCCAAGACGCCCCAAACTTCTCGTGACCTTAATTGGTGTGAGTAAAACTTTTGGAAATGAAAGGTTTTTAACTTAAGTTAGCTGTGGAGTAAAATGAATTGACCATCGGTCACGACATAATGAAAGTGGCGGGGTTAGGAGGTGCTGTTTCTTTTTCTGCTGACCAGGAGACGGAGTCCCTTAATGAAAACAACATCTGGACGCATAATCCTGTCATGTTTTCTTTAATGTATGCAATGCAAAAACAAAAATATGATGGCATTAATTGTCATTTAAGTTATGGGATCTTTCCGTTTATGTATGAAGCTGACAATAATAGCAGCTTAATACTACCAGGGCCGGTCTTAAGCCACTGCAACCTATGCGGCCGCAGTGGGCCCCGCGCTTGCATAAGCCCCGCGCTAAGTATATATGTAATTGCATGATAATGCAAAATATACGAAAAAGTCGTGGAAATTATTTTTAAAATCTCCTGAAAATTAGACTAAATTGTTATATGGAAAACATAAATCATACGCGAAAAAAAAACAGAATTGTCAGATTTCATATTTAAATAAAAATATAATAATAGTGCGAATTTTTACAGAAACGAAAGTTCCAATAGAACTAGAATACGTTTCTAAAACGATCAAAACCCAAAAATGAGAACATAATCACTTCTAGTGAGACAGCTGAAACAGATTCTATGAAGAATGCAAAAACTGCAGTGGTGAATGTCGTAAGAGAAGAAGAAAATGATGTAACACTAACAACTGATCAACATGTCGTAAGAAATGAAGGCAATAATGTAACAACTGATCAACATGTAGTTATAGATGAGCTAAATGTGGTCGATTCATTGAGAAATCTGGATTATCCTGCCATGTGTCTAGAAAAAAAATGGAAAGATCTTTTATTAACTACTTATTACAAAAAGGTCCACCTGAGATAACTTTGGAGAAGTTTCCAAAAAAAATAAGGTTGGTAGACATTTCTCTTAAATGCATTGCAAACCAAACTCCAGTAATGGTGAAAGTGTTTTGCGTCCTTGGCTGATATATTCTGCGTCAGCAGACAAGATCTATTGTTTCTACTGTCGTCTACTGGAAAAACAAAAAGGTTCCTTTTTAAATGAAGGATTTGACCAGTGGCAAAGCTGTACCACAAGGCTAGCAGAGCATGAAAAATCGCAAAGGCTGTAATGGGGCAACAACTTTTCGTGTTACCAATGCAGAAATTCATGATCGTTACTTGGGAAAGAAGATTCAAAACGAACATAATACTGTAGTAGCTGATGCTGTTGTGAATTCTATCCTTCGAGATATCAAGAATGCAGATATTGAATTGTACTCCAGACATATGTCACAACGAGCAGATGTTATCTCTCAGATGAGGGTTAATGTGAAAGAGCTTGTGGTTGTGTATGAACGTTTCTTCCTGTTGTTTCTTCTTGTGACAGCGAAAATAGTTGGCTGGAAACATGGAAGTTGTTGTAATCTTTTCAGCCAAAAGTCAAGGAAAAGGCAGTATGATAAATCTGTGAAAAACTTCACACATCAAAAAGCTGAAGATGGCTACAGGATAAAATGCTTCAACAGAATTCTGAACACTGCAATTTACTCCTTGCAGCTGAGATTTGAACTGTAACTGTGGCATCTTGTGAAAGAAGTTTCTCGCGTCCTAAACTAATCAAGAATTACTTAAAGTCAACAATTCACGAAGAGAGATTGAACAATGGGGCAATTCTTGCTATTGAGCGTGATCTATGTAGGAAACAGAATTTTGATGATCTACTGTATGACTTCGCTACACACAAGGCTCGTAAAGTAAAGTTAATTTGATCGTGATTTTGTACTTATTTAAGAATTTATAAAAATGCAAAGACGAATTTATTTTTTAATACAAATCTTAATTTTCACTTATTATCCTTATCCCTACCCAGAATAGGCCCCGCGCAACCCGTTTCGTTGCTAGGACCGGCCCTGCATACTCCTGTGTAACATTTTATTGGTTTTGATAAAGCAGTTCCAACTTACCTACAAACTCCGAGCCCTGACCAGCCCTTTCAAATAGCTGACCACCATACTTAATAATCAAGCCACAGAAATAGGATTAGACTAAAACATTTTTTGATGAGGTGATAGATGCGGCCAGACACCCGTGTGTTGGACTTTATATAAGTCTCGTAAACACAATAGTTAAAGAAGAATGATTTATTTTCTCGTTCCAATAATAGTCTCTATAAATAAAACGGTTTGAAGAATTATTTGTTTTCTAATTTTTGTTTCAAATAATAGTGAAATGTTTAAACAGAATACTTTCGACGGCTTTAGAGAGAGGCAGTTTTTATGAACGTAAAGATTTAGGTTGACGACATTCGACGGTTCTCTTCTTTATTATTAAACTTCTTATTCGACATTCAGATTTTGAATTATTGGAGTTTAAAAAAAAAGGATGTTGTTTATCGGGTTTATCACATTATATCAGCAGTAAGCTTCGGGCAGGAGGGGCTCGTTAGCCATGGTTGGCTACCCACCTAGGAGAAGGAAAACTCTGAGATCAAACCTCTGTTGCCTTGCAGCTATACCCGACCATGGGAAAGGCTTCGGGAGTCAACCCTGAGGAAAAATCAGGAGCTGGCGACCCTAAGGCAGTTTGCAGCAGCCAGTGCTACACTATGGCAGAACCTGCGACGCCGCTGACCCCAAACTGTATCGGCACTGCCATTCCTTTGGATACATCAGCTGCGTGGAGAGAGGGGGGAACTGATGTGTGGGCGACATCACAGACCACAGCTGATGTCCAGGCGTTCATCTCACCGAGATGATCCATAGTCGCTTCGCGACTGAAGGAGGCCATAGAGATCAGCAAAGTGCACTCTGGTCAAATCTCTTTTGTAGACAGGGGAGGAGGGGAAATTAAATAATGCTTCCTTGCTGTATTTGAGCACTCAGGTCAGGTCGGATCTCAATTCTAAAATTTCTGGTCTTTTTCGGGATTCGACCTCGAGTTCCTTTGCTAAGAAACGAAGCGGTTTTCACCCCTCAGTCACACGTGTCATGTCCCTAAACAAAAGTGACAGATCGAGAAGAAGTTTGTTATTCGAGTCAAAGTAAGACATTGCGGCCAGGCTTAGGCCTATACTTCGGCAGAACTCTCCACCATATCTGGGACTTGAGTGAAATAACATGTTATTAAAAATCAATCATTCAATATTGATTCCATTCGCAAATAAATCTAATATGCAAGTGAGAGTCAGAGATACAAGAACTTCGAGGGGGGCCCCCAAAAGAGTGTTTTATACATTACAAATTTAATATTACGCAAAATGCTGGGGCCTCCAAAGTCAAGCCCCCCCCCGGGCCCCGAGATAATGAAAAATTCCTAGCTACGCCCATGGGTTTGTTGGTCAATAAGATTGATAGACGTCATTCAGTCTGTGCTTTAAAGACTCAACAATGTATGTTAGGAATCCATCCTCTAGTTAAACTTAAATAGATTGGGTGTGTCTACACAAATTCCAACGCTGCTTGCACACTACACGGCTTTGATCGTGCGGAGAAAACAGTACGGTTTCAGTTACAGAAAAGGGCATGTAAACTTTCACAGTACACCGCGAGGTAAAATGGCCGTACGTCGCTTTACAACATCAGCGTCTTGTTATTAAATTCGAAAGTCAGTGACTTACTGACTTACTTGACTAAATATATGCTTTAACGCTAAACGTTTTTTTTTTTAGAGAGATGAACCAATCACAAAGAAATAACTTAAATATAATATAGAATATATAGAAAGCTAGAAATAGAGCAACAAAAAACCCACTAAATCTGAAAGCTCCATCTTTCAAAAACTCACACTGTACAGTGTGCAATGAACAATGAACAAAAACAATGTTCAGCCGCTTCACAACAAGAGTTACAGAGAAGGTCCTAACTCTTGAACGTGAAACACAGCAAAATAAACTGAGTGCGATAAATCATCATCTCCCTTCTCCTCCACTGTCCAGAGTTCCGGGCTACAAAAGACACAAAGGGAGACAACATCACGTCACTAGAATAATATGGTCTGCGTCATTAATTGCTAACAACAGTTGGTTGAGCTATCAATTAATGTGTTGTTGCTTATACAGCCTGGCCAGTATTGAGCGGTCATTGGGAGATCTGTGGCTGGGCTATAAATAAATAGAGGGATCTCATGCCTGAGGGGTCACTTTTGGTAGTTATTAAAGTATCTGGTTGTATCGGTACTTGTAGGCCTACTACTAATCTAATATGCCGAGGGAACTTACATCCCAACTAGTTTATTAGCAGTCTATTTCTCATGTTGAACACTAGGCAACTGTGAGTGAGTTCCTAGTAGAAATTGAAAAGTGAGCGCCATAGAACACAGTGAGGCTGTATTTTTTAATGACGACAGACAACAAACGAGAAGATAGGAGAATAGTGTAACATTGTGGTAAATACATAAATAGAAATAGTTTGGTGTAACCGGTGTACAGACTATGAGAATGTCCGTGACAATACATTTAAAGACAATATGAATTCTCAACACCATTCACCACTGAAGAATCGAATGTTCACGTCTTTTGCTTGTCTAATTTAAATGGCAACATTAAGCTCTCGATACGGCGTCCTTGACATTGTTGTTGTTTTTGTTGTCTATTTCAGAATCTCTCGCGAGCGTCCTCTTTTCATTTTCTACAGTTTTTGTTAAGGTTGCATTATATTACTTCCAGATCTCCCCATATCACTTTTCCTTTTTTTTTTTAATTTACTTTTTATGTTGCTTTAGAAACCGTAAACTGGATTTTAAAAATGTAAAGGAAGAGCAGATGAGTGTGAAACATATTTTGTTGGAAATCCTGGAAATATAAAATAACAATAATAAAAAACAACAACATTGCAATATAAACAATGTTGAACATTAAAATAAAGAAACGTCTTGATACAGAATAGACAATTCGGCTTGAAGTTGTTTTAGTTGTTCATACTAACAGTTATTATTGTGATGGTTACTGTCACAATTGATGAGTATACATGTAATCTGACGTTAGAAATGTATTGTTATTAATATGTCATTGTGTATGTCCTCTGTCAAAGTCAATTCATCGCCGCAACTCACATATAAAGCAAAGGTTTATTCCTCAGCAACATCCTCCTGATTTAAAGCTCTACTTGATCGTGACTGAGCCAGTCAACACCGGGTGCACCCAGCGGTTAGAAAGTGTTTTGTTGTTTTCATAACGTTTATTTGATCACTAGCGCGTGTTGCATCACACTTTACACAGCTTGTATAGGTCAGGGATTCAAGCAGTAATCTCTTCTTGCCTGTCTACCATTAAAGGAGGAAGTACATCTTTATCTATTTTATATTTTCTATGCTAATTTCAAATTAAAAAGCTCTTACCATATGCTGCAATTGTTTCTTATTTTTAAATAATCAATTCCCTTATTAGTAGGCGCGGTGGCAGAGTGGTAAAGCCCTTGGGTTCCGAACGAGAGTCCCCGATTCGAATCCTCGGGAAGACTGGAATTTTTAATTTCGGGATCTTTATGAGTCCACCAAGTGGGTTAACAGAAACAGATGACCTTTACAATTTCATCATCAGCAAATTCTTTTTCTTCTTTATTGTCACAAACATTGATTTACTTCGCAAGTTAAACAATTATGTTGATATCACAATCCATTCCTGGCCTACGTAGACTCTCTCATTCTCTTTAAAAGTATCCTTGAATTCTTTCATCTGTTTCTTGGATAGGCTCTATTATTTCAAAGCTAGTCAATTTGGGTTGTACTTGTGGTCCACTTTAAAAAAAAAAGACTATAAATATATACTAAAAGATTGTAAAATAAAAAATGGTAAAAGTTCTTATGCAAGTAGAAGTATTTCTGCAGAAGAGTAAATATTCTTAAAACAAAATGGAATCTATTAAGAGTGTAGTTTTTGGTTTCAGTCCTTGATATCCGTATAAATGGCCAATATACCAAAAGTTTACATCTAGATATCAATATATATATATATAATATATATACACATCTAATGTATATGTATATATATGTTGTTGTGTATACATATTATTTTACTCTTTGTCTAGACTTAGGAAGAATGTTGACAGAGAAACATCGAAGATCCATGCAAGTCGCAGAGCTCAGAAAGATCTGTGTTTGAGATGCCCTGTAATTCACAACACTCCTCGTTGTGTTGCCTCCCATAGATTTATCACAACATGATTTCCATGAACACGAAGATGACCTTTAAAGTTTGATTTCTTCTAATTCATGGCACTCACTAGTTGGACGTTTGCTGTCTTGTTTGTATGAGCCCTAACTAGTTGGACGTTTGCTGTCTTGTTTGTATGAGCCCTGACTAGTTGGACGTTTGCTGTCTTGTTTGTATGAGCTCTGACTAGTTGGACGTTTGCTGTCTTGTTTGTATGAGCCCTAACTAGTTGGACGTTTGCTGTCTTGTTTCTATGAGCCCTAACTAGTTGGACGTTTACTGTCTTGTTTGTATGAGCCCTAACTAGTTGGACGTTTGCTGTCTTGTTTGTATGAGCCCTGACTAGTTGGACGTTTGCTGTCTTGTTTGTATGAGCCCTAACTAGTTGGACGTTTGCTGTCTTGTTTGTATGAGCCCTGACTAGTTGGACGTTTGCTGTCTTGTTTGTATGAGCTCTGACTAGTTGGACGTTTGCTGTCTTGTTTGTATGAGCCCTAACTAGTTGGACGTTTACTGTCTTGTTTGTATGAGCCCTAACTAGTTGGACGTTTGCTGTCTTGTTTGTATGAGCCCTGACTAGTTGGACGTTTGCTGTCTTGTTTGTATGAGCCCTAACTAGTTGGACGTTTGCTGTCTTGTTTGTATAACCTCTGACTAGTTGGACGTTTGCTGTCGTGTTTGTATGAGCTCTGACTAGTTGTGACAGGTGGGGAGATGTTTGGCGCGTTTAATGTCTAGGGGATGATTATTTTTAAAGCTATCACACACCAACCGATCAGCATATGAATCGGGAGCAGACACGCAACGAGACAAGCAATGAAAGATAGATGCAAAAGTTAAAAATAAAGAACATTTATTTACATAAATATACATATAAGAATAAAACGGGGGAGGGTTTGCATCTATCTCTAAATAATACTAGATTTAATCATCACTCTTGCACTGAATAAGAGAGTATGTCACTTTGTCCTCTGACTTAGCTGGTTTTCCTGTTGATGTCGCAGCTGGCTGTGTCCTGGCTTGAGGTTCTGCAGCTGGAGGTGGCGCTCTAGCGGATAGAGGGACGCCGGTGATATAGTTCTTGTGGAGTCTCAATCCCAAGTTCTAGTATCTGTAGTGGGCACAGTAGGGCGGGTGGCCGGCTACTGTGGGCACAAGGTTACTGCGGGCATAGCTGATCTGCCGTGGGCAGCGTAGTTGACAGGATATGTCCAGTGAGTTGCAGAGGGTTGGCGTAGCTATGGCGTCTCACACAGATCTGGGTCTATAGGGACGTCGCACCTAATAGCTTGACAGGTGGGCTGTCGAATAGGCGGGCAATGCCGATAGCGCCAAGTGGTAGAGTTGAGTAGATCTCAGTAGGCAAGTGCAGTGCTGAATAGCACTAAGCACATAAATAGGTAAATAGATCGTTGATCCAATAAATAGGCAGACACCTGAGGGAGGCTGCGGATAAATAAAGACAAGTTAGGACATGTCTCTCATGCATCTTATCGATGCCCTCGACTGAGGTGCATTCGTCAGATTGGTGAAATTGCTTTAGAGCACAATAGGGAGATGATGACAAATGGGATTTGGAAAATAGATGGCTGATAGTAGCAATATAAAAATGTAAATAGAAGGGGAAATAATAATATAAAATGTACATAGAAGGGGAAATAATAATCTCAAATAAACAACACAGGTGGATAGAGAAAGAGGGGGGGGTGAATTGGGCGGTGGTCAGCGACCAAGACGGTTTGTTTACATACGACCGTGGGTCGAGAACAATGGAGCGCGCTTGAATGGAGAGGGTGTCCGTTCAAGCGGCGCAACTCTCGTTAGAGTAAAATGACTACAGGGGAGCTAATTCAATGCAGGGGAGATAACTCATATCTCTTTTCTAGACGCAGTGTTAGTACGCTAGTAAAGTTATCAAGGCGGTCAACCGAGATAAAGGAAATAGAATAAGATGTACAAATATATACATGGTTGCATCAACGATCAATTGAGCAACGTAGCATTAATAGATTAATGCAATACATAAAACATACATTAGCCATGTTCATGTTTTCTACTTACGCCAGTGAGAAATACACAATGCACTAATTAAATATAAATGAAATAATAAACTACACATGATAATATCCAATGGAAATAGCACAAAAGTAATTAAGATGGAACTTGTGATTAAGTTCGGCTTACCACCAGGTATTCCTCTAGGAGTGAGAATAAATGAAGTAGTCCAGACTCGATTGCTCAGATATAAAGAGAAAGGAGAGAGAGTCTGACTTGATTTTATATACCTTATATACAAAGACCTGGAAAATGTGGGCGGAAACAGGAAATGTCCTAGGCTTAGAATTATCTTACACGTGGGTGAAGTCCGACAAGAGATGGGATTCGCACATTGGGAGGTCAATGGGCGTGTTTGTCCTCGTGGTCTCCTAGATCAAAGAGAGACCTAGGAAAAAGGGGGGGGGGAGGAGTGACTTGCATTCCACACAAGGTGGTGTCCACTGCGGCTGTCAGACATCCTGCCGATAAGATCAAAGAGTCTGTGCGTAACTTTGCCCCGGTCAAGGTAAGATAAATCGAAAGACGTGGCCTAGCTATCTCCAATGTGGTCAACTAAGTCTAGCCTGGAGAGGAAAAGGTGGTGCGGGTGGAGAATTTAGGGGTACGATGGGGAAATGATTAAAATAAAATAAATAAATAAGGAAAAATAATAATTAATGCTGTGATAAATTTGAGTGACTCTGACAGCGAGTTTTTGACTGTCACACTAGTTGGACGTTTGCTGTCGTGTTTGTATGACATCTGACTAGTTGGACGTTTGCTGTCTTGTTTGTATGAGATCTGACTAGTTGGACGTTTGCTGTCTTGTTTGTATGAGCCCTGACTAGTTGGACGTTTGCTGTCTTGTTTGTATGAGCCCTAACTAGTTGGACGTTTGCTGTCTTGTTTGTATGATCCCTATCTAGTTGGACGTTTGCTGTCTTGTTTGTATGAGCCCTAACTAGTTGAACGTTTGCTGTCTTGTTTGTATGAGCCCTAACTAGTTGGACGTTTGCTGTCTTGTTTGTATAACCTCTGACTAGTTGGACGTTTGATGTCGTGTTTGTATGAGTTCTGACTAGTTGGACGTTTGCTGTCGTGTTTGTATGACCTCTCACTAGTTGGACGTTTGCTGTCTTGTTTGTATGAGCTCTGACTAGTTGGACGTTTGCTGTCTTGTTTGTATGAACCCTAACTAGTTGGACGTTTGCTGTCTTGTTTGTATGAGCCCTAACTAGTTGGACGTTTGCTGTCTTGTTTATATGAGCCTTAACTAGTTGGACGTTTGCTGTCTTGTTTGTATGAGCCCTAACTAGTTGGACGTTTGCTGTCTTGTTTGTATGAGCCCTTACTAGTTGGACGTTTGCTGTCTTGTTTGTATGAGCCCTAACTAGTTGGACGTTTGCTGTCTTGTTTGTATGAGCCCTGTCTAGTTGGACGTTTGCTGTCTTGTTTGTATCAGCTCTGACTAGTTGGACGTTTGCTATCTTGTTTGTATGAGCTTTGTCTAGTTGGACGTTTGCTGTCTTGTTTGTATCAGCTCTGACTAGTTGGACGTTTGCTGTCTTGTTTGTATCAGCTCTAACTAGTTGAACGTTTGCTATCTTGTTTGTATGAGCACTAACTAGTTGGACGTTTGCTGTCTTCTTTGTATGAGCCCTGACTAGTTGGACGTTTACTGTCTTGTTTGTATGAGCTCTGTCTAGTTAGACGTTTGCTGTCTTGTTTGTATGAACTCTAACTAGTTGGACGTTTGATATCTTGTTTGTATGAGCCCTGACTAGTTGGACGTTTGCTGTCTTGTTTGTATGAGCTCTGACTAGTTGGACGTTTGCTGTCTTGTTTGTATGAGCTCTGACTAGTTGGATGTTTGTTGTCTAGTTTGTATGAGCTCTGACTTGTTGGACGTTTTCTGTCTTGTTTGTATGAGCTCTGACTAGTTGGACGTTTGTTTTCTTGTTTTTTTTATGAGCTCTAACTAGTTGGACGTTTGCTGTCTTGTTTGTATGAGCTCTGACTAGTGTGACGTTTGCTGTCTTGTTTGTATGAGTTCTTACTAGTATGACTTTTGCTGTCTTGTTTGTATGAGCTCTGTCTAGTTAGACGTTTGCTGTCTTGTTTGTATGAACTCTAACTAGTTGGACGTTTGATATCTTGTTTGTATGAGCCCTGACTAGTTGGACGTTTGCTGTCTTGTTTGTATGAGCTCTGACTAGTTGGACGTTTGCTGTCTTGTTTGTATGAACTCTAACTAGTTGGACGTTTGATATCTTGTTTGTATGAGCCCTGACTAGTTGGACGTTTGTTTTCTTGTTTTTTATGAGCTCTAACTAGTTGGACGTTTGCTATGTTGTTTGTATGAGCTCTGACTAGCGTGACGTTTGCTGTCTTGTTTGTATGAGTTCTGACTAGTATGACGTTTGCTGTCTTGTTTGTATGAGCTCTGACTAGTTGGACGTTTGCTGTCTTGTTTGTATGAGCCCTAACTAGTTGGACGTTTGCTGTCTTGTTTGTATGAGCCCTGTCTAGTTGGACGTTTGCTTTCTTGTTTGTATGAGCCCTAACCAGTTGGACTTTTGCTTTCTTGTTTGTATGAGCCTTAACTAGTTGGACGTTTGCTGTCTTGTTTGTATGAGCTCTGAGACTTTAGGCTTGTCTTTATTCATTTTGCTGCTAACTGCAGGCCAGGGGAAACAATCACAGACTTGTGTGTAATGTAACGATAAAATGTCCTGTTTCAAACAACGCAGAAGATTGACACACGCGAGGTAATTATGGCAACTCTCAAGTTTTCGATCTAAATTGTTGTAAGTGCGGATAAGCTGCAAACGAACAAACTGTTTTAGTAGTATCTTATTATAGAGAGTCATTTCACGTTGATACAGAGCATGTGTACAGAGTTCATCAATGTGTCTAAAGGTTATTTCTTAGAGCATTTTCGAAAGGTTGCATGGGGCTGCTTATATCTGGCCTAGTCTATTTTATAGTAAAAAAAAAACAACACACAAAAAAACAACAACTTCTTAATGTTGTTAAAAATACCTTTTTAAAAACAAAACAAACCTCATGTAAAGAGAATAACCTCAAAATCACTGCTCTATCTCACAAAATTGCTAGATTTAATCCCTTTTCTATATAAAACTAATAAAATAATTACCACGAATTGATTACTATTTGGTTAATTTTTTTATTGACTCATGTAATGGTATCAACTTTGAATAGTTTTGCAAAGTGTCAACTTGATCCGAGAATGGGAAGTGGGAGAAAAAAACGTGTACAAAATGTGTACCAGACAGACTGCAGAACCGGCCATAGAGGCGCGGGGGCGAACGATGACAAAAGATTCTCTTTATCGTCCTAGGGTGCGGGGCCTGGGGGTGGTTGTCCTTCACGCCATCCCCTTAAGTCGCCTCTGCAGACAGACATACGAAGTTAATCTTAGTAATAACAAACAAAAAAATACTTACCTTTTATCTTTATATGTTTGAAATCTAATAAATAAAAAATAATTAGCCTGATAATGTTAACAGATTTCTTTGTTTTCACAAGATTTATTTGTGTAATTTTGAAGAACATGGTCATAGAATAAAATATTATCTACCAACAGTTATCTGGTCATGTATAATTAAATAATTGAAATGAAATTAAGGGTGCTCTGGTGCAAAACTGGATCAAATTCGAATAAAAAATACTACACCATGTATGGGAATATTTTATAACGAAACAGGTTCTAGAAATAACAAGAAACACTTTCTAAGTTACAGTGAGTGGAAAAACTTTTAATAATAGAACAAATATATTTTATCTTTTATCGCTTAGCACTCCGTCACATCCTACTGTACAAGGAAGTTTAGTTCTTACAAAGTAAACCAGACATGACATTCACTAGTCGGAAGTTATATAGATCAGAAGATGCTCTAGACAAGAGGTCAGTAAATCGAAGGGGAGGTCAACCTTGAATGGGGTAGTTGACTATATATAGCCCAACACACATATAACGAACATTGTTGAGACAAGAAAAGGGAGATAACTATTTTATTTTGTAGCCTCGTTATCGTGTGTAGCTGGTAAAAATCAATGAAAAAATAATTTTTAAAGTCTTTTTTAAAACTTAACTAATAAAAAAATAATAATAATCGTTATTGTCCGTATTGAAATTGTCTTACAATTTATGCATTACACCAAACAAAAAAACATTATAACAATAACAAAAAATAAAATGTACATTCACACTAGACTCAATAAGTCAACAAATACCGCACATAGTAATCTTACGATATTGCATGGGCACCCAATGCCGTATTATTTCATTCAACAACAAAGTACATCTCACAGACCCCACAGTTCTGCTACTCCAGAACACATTAAGCTACCTTGGAATGTCCAATACGGCCTACAGGAAAGAGTATAAAACAAGAGAAAAATAAAAAAAAGGTTATATCAATCGTACGTGTATTAATTAGTTTTGATCGGTCATGTAACTAGGCTTGTAATAGATCTAGACTAACAATAAACAAGCATTAATAAAAATTAAAAGAAAAAAAAGGAACGACCTGAATTCGAACTCATGGCTCAAGCCTACTCATGCTTCTCAAGCCAACACGGTAACTACTCTATAAACATTGGAAGATTGTGTAGCTATCTATTGTTTCTCTAGTCTCGACCTATTTTTCAGGTTTGTGTTCACTAAGACTCAGACGACGACCTATAAAGGGGACTAATTCAGCTTATACCACCACTTCAAATTATTAGAATTTCTTTCCCTTGTTCGAGATAGCAAACAAAATAATTTTGTACCAATAGTTAATTAATTCATTGGTTATTTTTTATTGATCTTTGTGGTTTCAGGTAAAAGAAAAAAGTGTGCAAACTTTCAACTTGATCAGAGATTGGGTGTGGGAGAAATAGTGTGTACCATACAAACAGACAGACAGACAGAATGAGTTGATATAAGCTTTGTACAAATATATCATCTCATACGTTCAATACTATTTTAGAAATATTATTTATTATTATTATTCCTCTTTAAACTAACAAGTCATTCTCTGACGCTGCCAAAATCGACATTGTAGACCCAGTAAAAATGTCCACTGATAAATGTCCTAAAGGCACCTGTGTATCAGTAGCTCTCTCTGACAGGACATAAGAATTTTAAGATGGTCCAGAGATGTCTGAGGTCATTTTTCTATTAACACTTGCTTGTCACAACTCCTTTGGTTGAAATCACAATTAGGAATACATCTGAAAGTGAATAAATTAGTAATACATCTGAAAGTGAATAAATTAGTAATACATCTGAAAGTGAATAAATTAGTAATACATCTGAAAGTGAATAATTTAGTAATACATCTGAAAGTGAATAAATTAGTAATACATCAGAAAGTGAGTAAATTAGTAATACATCTGAAAGTGAATAAATTAGTAATACATCTGAAAGTGAATAAATTAGTAATACATCTGAAAGTGAATAAATTAGTAATACATCTGAAAGTGAATAAATTAGTAATACATCTGAAAGTGAATAATTTAGTAATACATCTGAAAGTAAATAAATTAGTAATACATCAGAAAGTGAGTAAATTAGTAATACATCTGAAAGTGAATAAATTAGTAATACATCTGAAAGTGAATAAATTAGTAATACATCTGAAAGTGAATAAATTAGTAATACATCTGAAAGTGAATAAATTAGTAATTACATCTGAAAGTGAATAAATTAGTAATACATCTGAAAGTGAATAAATTAGTAATACATCTGAAAGTGAATAAATTAGTAATACATCTGAAAGTGAATAATTTAGTAATACATCTGAAAGTGAATAAATTAGTAATACATCTGAAAGTGAATAAATTAGTAATACATCTGAAAGTGAATAAATTAGTAATACATCTGAAAGTAGTGAATAAATTAGTAATACATCTGAAAGTGAATAAATTAGTAATACATCTGAAAGTGAATAATTTAGTAATACATCTGAAAGTGAAATACTATTTTTAGCGGCCCCCGTAAGGGGAAAAAGCCGCTATTAGGTTTGTGCAAAATGTCCGTCTGTCCGTCTGTCCGTCTGTCACACTCAGATCTCGAAAACTAGAAGAGATATGAAAAAATATTATTTCATCATTAAATGCGGCTTCAAAAGTTTAGGTGCAACGGCTACTTTTGGTTTTCTAAAAGCAAACCGTTTAATTTATAAAATTAATTATGCAAGCGATTTTTTCATAAAAATACACCAATTCTAAAACAATTACGTAAATGTAAGGGGAGGCAATGTTACAATATGCTAACAAAGACGGACAACTTTTGTGTATTTTCAGTGTCACTAAAGTAAAATATATTTTTAAAATGTACAGGAAATGTTTACAACAAATATAAATAATAGTTAAAGATGTTTTTTCTAGTCAACTAGCCGCTAAAATTAAAAGAAAACATTTCTGTTTGTTTATAAAGGCTAATAATGCATTTTGTATGTAAATATCACACAACATTTTTTTTAATGGACTTTTTATGCAGCGATTTTCGTGCAGTAGCGTAACGTCTCTACATGATCAGGTACTAAACCAATTCTTAAACTTTTTTAAAAATCAGATTTTATTTATTTTTTGTTTAGTGCCCCCATCCGAATAAAAGAAGATTATTTTTGTGCGTTTTGTCTGTTGGTCGGTCTGTCCGTCACGATTAGACTAAAAAAAAACTAGAACTCTAAAAGCTATTGAAAATCCCGGTAACATCTCAATAGTTTTAAGTATCTAAAAATTGATTGTTCCGGATTTTTTTGTGCAAAACTAATCAACCCCAACAAATGTTTGTTTGCTCTTCTAATTTATATTACATTCAATTTCCATGCTTAAACGTTGCAAAAACACATCATCAATAATATGTTGTTCCGTTTTTTATGTAAATAGCATATTAATGCTAAATCAAAATCTCTATACTGACTTATATTTCATTAAGTGTAAAAATCTTACGGATATTGTTTTAAAAACATGAATTATGCCTAATGATTGTTTGAAATCGCATAATTTACTAATATTACACTTATATTATTTGACAATGCGTCACTATAATTTGGTTATCAATATCAAATTGTTCCGTATTTTCATCTTTAAACAAATTTTTAAAATATCGACAATAGGTTGTTCGGGGCTTTAAAAAAAGTAATTTATTAGAATTGATTGCTGAAAATTACTTTTTAGACATTTAATTTTCTTGCTAAAACATAACATAGAAGTTTTGTAATCGATAAAGAAAGTTCCGGATTTTGTTTCTTACAAATCGTCGCCAGAAATTTCTGAATTTATCTAAAAATCTACTAACGCCAAATAATTGTTTGAACTCCCTCTTCTAATTAATAAACAAATAATCTTCTCATTTACGAAATAATGTTTTTACGGATTTTTATGAAAAATATTTTAACTCGCTACTCTCTTACAGTACATTTAACTTTCTACCTAAAACATGTAAAAATCTAATTATCGTTAATATTATGTTCCGATTTTTAAGGAAAAGAGAATCCAAACTCCAAAGTAAGGTATGAAAATCTCTCCACATGGCTGTAGTATATCTAATTTGTATACGAGACCATCCAAAAAATTTAATTAACGGTATTACATTTATCTGAAATTCTCTTTTTCTTTTACTATTTATACAAACATCCGGAACAATCTATTATATACACTTTTCAATTGTGTTCATACCTAAAAATTATTGCGATGTTTTGAAACGTAAAATAAAGGTTAATCAATTTTTAATAACTTTTAGTGGTTCTTTTTTTATATCAAGATGACGGACAGACCGACTGACAGACAAAACGCAAAAACAATGGGGCTTTGATCCTTTTTAAATAAATTCTATTAGAACTCAGTGCACCAATGTCTATGAACCCTTGTTAAATATATCGTGTAAATAAAGACATTTTTTTTATGGTACCGGTAATAGCCTATTCCGAGGTAATGGATTTTTTTTCCACGACGTCATTTGAATGGACTCTTTAAATGTAATGTTAAAAGAACGCACTCGGTGCACCAATGTCTATTAAAACTCGAAAAAGTGCTCGTATTAGTGAAAATATATTTTAGTCTAACTAAGCCGTGTGACGTAGTGTTTTTTTTTCCTTTGACGTCATATGGAATGAATTCTTTAAATGAAATGCTAAAAGAACGCACTCGGTGCACCAATGTCTATGAACACTCGATAAATGGCTCGTAATGATGAAGGCGATTTTTATTCTAGCTAGGCCGTGTGACGCAGTGTTTTTTTTTCTTTGACGTCATATGGAATGAATTCTTTAAATGAAATGCTTAAAGAACGCACTCGGTGCACCAAAGTCTATGAACACTCGATAAATGGCTCGTAAGGATGAAGGCGATTTTTAGTCTACCTAGGCCGTAAGACGTAGTGTTTTTTTTCCCTCTGACGTTATATGGAATTAATTCTTCAAATGAAATGAAAAAAGAACTCGGTATAGTAATGTTTATTAAGCCTCTTTATGTGACTCGCGTTTAAAAAAGGAATGATATCCCGATTTAGATCTAATCTAGATTTTTTAAAACTAGATCTAGATTTTTATTACAGTATATCTAGATCTGGATTTATATTCTAATTAAAATTATTTTAGAGTCTAGATCTAGAATTTCTAGATCTAGTTTAGACTAAAATAGACTAGATTAAGATGTAGAATTTCAATTTCTAAACTTAAAGTGTAAAAAAAAAGTGTAGATTTTCATTTCCAAACGTTTTGATCAATATTGTAATGTTTTAATATACTAAAACTAATCTACTATTTTTTATTTAATTTCAATTTACGGCAAATGAATCTTTGAAACATTATTACTTTTGACCATCAAAATTAAATCACCTCTTGAATATTATTTGCGAATATGCAGATCCGACAGGGATCCGACTTTGACGGGGGCCGCCTCTGAGTTTGTGTAACACAAACTCTCTTTGTAATCTTGTTTTTCTTCTCATATACATTTCCGACTATTGTTCCAGGGGCGAAGCCAACACATAAAATTATCTCATAAAATGTTAGCATAAAATCTTCGTATAAAATCATCGCATAAAATCATCACTAAAATCACCTCTAAAAATCATCACATAAAATCATCTCATAAAAATATCTCATAACATTATCACATAAAAACATGTCATATAAATTAATGTCATAAAAACAGCATAAAATTATCACATTAAGTCATCGCATATCATCATTTCATAAAGTCATCACATAAGATGATTTCATAAGAATATCTCATAAAATTATCATATAAAATCATCACATAAAATCATCTCATGAAAACATCACATATAATTATTTTATAAAATAATCTCATAAAAACATCGCATAAGATTATCACATAAAACAAGAGCATAAAGTCATTACATAAAGTCATAAGATCTAATGAAACAGATCCTATCCATCTGAATCGAGGGCAGAAGGGTCAATGGGGTGCTTAGCGTGTTGAATCCGGAGCAAACGCTGCTGTTCCAAATTCAAAATTCTTCATTATCGCTTTTTTTCCAGTTTTAATTTTGGTTTAATTAAGGGTAATATTAATATATTATTATTATTTTATTATTATTTTTATTATTTGGACTGGGTCCATTTTTAAGCTGTTGTTTTTCTTTCGTGTGGATATGAATGTTAAGTAATGTGTCAACTTTTTACCCAGTACTTAAAGACCTGTCCCCCCCCCACCCACACCTTCCAGGTTTTAAAATGAAAGGTTTTCTCATTACATGTGTTTGAGTAGAGTGAGTGTGTGTTTTTTTCTCTCTCACTCGCTCTGTGGTGCACTTATATTTAAAAAAAAAAGCTCTAGAAATGTCTCTTATGTTTTAGTATTTAACGTATTAAAGAGGTCAGTGATTCAGTTTCCTTGACATTGTAATCATAAATTGTAAAAATATAAATTGTAAAACATATTTTTTTTCTTTCTCTCTTTAGGTCCCTCTGCCCTTCTGTCTTCCCTCTCTCTGCCAATCTGTCCATGTAGCTCCATCTCTCTATCCCTCTCTCTCTCTTTGTCTCTCTATCAATCTCTCTTCTTCTCTCCTCCATTCTGTCTCCCTCTCTCTCTCAGCCATTCTCTCTATGTCCTCTCTCTGTCTGTCTCTCTCTCTCTTTCTATGTCCGTCTCTCAGTCTCTCTGAGTTTTTTTTCCTTTCTCAATATCCCCCCCCCCCCTGTTTCCCTCTCTGTCTCTCTCCCTTTCTTTTGCTCATTCTCTGTTCATACCGTCGATGTCTGATTGCCAACATCAGAGAATCCTAGACTGTACATGCAATTAAAACATCAAACTGCCCGTATATCATATGAATCTTTGCAGTAGAAATACTGGAACAACTTTTTTCTAAAACCTAAACTTGGGTCACTTTCAGGTCATATAATTTTCTTTTTCTTTTCATTCTGTCCGTGATAACTATTTGATGCCCGTCTTCGGTAGCACGACCATGGCCCATCTCTCGTCTCTGTAATGGCCTTTATAGTATGCGCCTCTAAGAAATGTATTAGCCGTTCTTCAAGTATCGCCCAGTGTAAGACCGCAGCGTCTCGGAAGCGTTCATCAGTTCTACTCATCAATGGCTATTAGAGTTATAGCTCTAAAATGTGTGCATGTCTAGACACTCTACATTCTTGCTACGAATAGCTCCCATCCAGGAACGAGTTGACGTTGCCTTCAGAATATAAGCAAACAATAACAGATGTACGGGGAAACCTTAATTAGCTTAATTAGAGTCAACTCGGGGGGGGGGGATATCAAGCGAAAATAAAATGATTTGCTTGCTTTATTTTTTTTTGTCTAAGTTTTATAGGATGTAACTTATGCGTTACATAGAAACGAAAAACAAAATGTTTACAAACTGCTTCAAAAAATGTTTGTTCCCAATCGTTATGTATATTGTTTTTCAAAGAGATTTATATTGAGGTAAAGGTAAGAAATTGATGAAATATTGGTGAATAACTGTTGAGTTCTTTGATGATATACTTATGAGCTACTGGTCGATACCGAATGACTAATATTGGGGGATATTGATATGATATAATCAAGATAGTTGTGATATAAATGGTATTGTAAGATATTTCTTAGATATTGTTGTGATCTTTTGTGAGGCATTCTTTTGAATAAAACAAAATGAATATTACACAAAATAAAATCTTTCTATTTTATATTTATTACACACCCATATCTGAAATGAATGTTTTTTTGTTTCTGTAATCTACGATTAAAATTGTCAAAAAAAAGTTTTCTCCCTATCCAGCATCAATCAGTGTTTGAAGTAGACCACAGGCAATTATATTACAGCATTGAGAAATATAGGAAAAAACATGAATGTATCTTTGTGGTGTGTGTGTCTGTGACTGTGTGTATGTGTGTGCAAAGGGACATGTGAGAAAGAGGGTAAAACTTAAATTGCCAATAAATTTACTCATTTCTGCACGTGTTTGATACAGTCTTTCGAAAACATCTTAGCAGATGAGCAGACTTCAAGCTAAGCCTGCCAATCAAAATTGTTGGATTTTAATGCATTTCCTAGGGTTTTGCATTGGTTTGTTTATTAAATTAAGTTTTAATCATTTCAACATCCAAACTGTCTTGGTAAGTCATTAGTCTACACAAACAATACTGCACTCTACATGGTACACTTTTCTAAGAAGTTTAATTATGAATCTTACGAAATGGAATCAAAGTGACATTAGCAACAAAAGAAAGTCGAATTCCTAGTAGCATAGAAAGTACTCTACTGATGGGGCAGCACTTACAGATGGACATTTATAAGAGTGGCTTACGCTAGGAGGAGTTTATCTTTTTTACAAAGCTTCTATCAAATCACTCGGTCGTCTGCTAAAAAGTTTGTCTACTTTTACACTATTATTTCTTCTATCTGAAATTTTTTTTAAAATAAATGAATAAATAATTATCCAGTAGTTAATTAACTTATTTTTTTTGGTATTGAACAAGGGAAAGAAATTGTACTTGATTGATGTAGTAGAAAAAGTTGAGCCATTTCCCTATATACTTAGTAGAGACAAAAGGTGCCACTTTAAAGTTTGAAACTAACAATTGATAACTACAAAACCTTCTATTTTCATAAGCACATGACTGGCACAGTTGGTAATACGATAAACTCAGGAAGCTAGGGCCCTCGAGTTCAAATTCAGGTTGTTCAGCTTTTTTTACCAAGCTTATATCAACTCACTCTGTCTGTCTGTCTGTCTGTGTGTGTCTTTCTGTCTGTTTGCCCAAACGTTTGTACACGTTATTTGTCCAACACACAATCACTGATCAAGCTATAATAAATTTTGCACAATTATTTCTTTTACCTGACAACACAAGAATAATTGAAAAAACCAGTTAGTTAATTAACTATTGGTAATAAATTACTTCGTTTGGTATTTCGAACAAGGGAAAAAATAGTACTTGACTGACGTTTTGATATAAGCTGAATTAGTGGTGTAAGCTGAATTAGTCCCCTTTATATTAGGCTGCCGTCTAAGGCTTAGTGAACACAAACATGAAACAGAAACAAGAGATAACTCTACAATCTTCCATGTTCTTAGACTCTTCGCTAGCAGAGTGGTTACCGCCTATAGCTCAGAAGTTTGAATTTAGGTTCTTCCCTTTTTTGTTTAAATATATTTTTTTTAGAAATGGTTTTGTTAAATTGTTATCTAGATCTATTACAAATTTAATTACATGACTGATCCAAACTAATTGATACCATTACACTTCATATACGCTTTGTCTCTTGAAAAAATATGTTTTTGTATTTTTTTCTTGTTTAAAGTCTTCCTTTAACAATGTTAAGTATTGGAGGCTGATTGATTCATTTCGATATTTCTGGCTCCTTCTGTCTCGACAAACAATGGATACAACCAGATGGTCACTGATTTAGGTTTCTTGAGTCAGGGTTGAGTCTGGTGTAACTAATCAATTCGATTCAAGAGCGGTAAAATGTACAGTTTTTGCATGAATCTGTTTTAGGTCTAGCTGATAGGGCAGCTTTCTTTTATATTATTGTCTAAGGTAACTTGGTTTATTTTGCTGTCGGTGAGGTTCGTACCAGCATGCACTGTCTGTCTCCATGCTGTATTATCTTGGGCTATTCCCTGCCACAATCTTTCATCGTTACCAATAGATCTTAGATCTCGCCATTTTCTGTTTAGCTTTTCTCGTTTCTTTTAGAATTGTCCTCTCCTCTGTTTTCCATGTTTTCTCAATCTCACATTATGTATAGATTTGAATATATGAACATTTGATCCAACAAGACTTGCTTTTTTATTCCAAACTAGCTCATAGACACATTCGGTGGAAACATCTTAATAAGCAACATAACATCTTGTTTTAAAACTAGCTCATAGAAACATTCGGTGGAAACATCTTAGTAAGCAACATAACATCGTGTTTTAAAAACAAAACTATAACACACATAACTTGCTAACATTATCAGCT